>NC_054381.1:4181116-4306116 GCF_017654675.1 Xenopus laevis | reverse complement strand
CCGCTACCTCCAGCTCAGGCATGCCTTTCAAACCCAATTTCCTAGTAGACCCATTGAAATTGTAGAGACTACCCTAGAAGTCTATTTGAGGAAAGAGGGCATTAGGAAACCCACCACCTGGTTCTATGTCATACTGGAAAGGGCTAGTCCCGATCCTCTGGAAAGGGTAAGATATAAATGGGCTAGGGATATTCCAGGTCTGGAGGAGGAGATGTGGACAGATGCGCTGAAACAGGTCCCTGTCATGTCGGTTAGGGACAGGTATATCCAAAATAAGTTTCTGAACAGAGTATACCTTACACCCTACAGACTTGCAAAAATATATCCTACGGTTTCAGACCAATGCACCAAATGTAATCAGGAGGTGGGCGCGGTTATGCATGTATTCTGGGACTGCCCGAGAATCCAGGGGTTCTGGGGTGGGGTCCTGCACCATACTTCTCTGGTCTTAGATGTCCCTAGTTTTAGAACCCCGTTGGTTTGTCTTTTGGGAATAATGGATAATTTGGGGCTGAAGCCTGCAGTCAAGCTTTGCTACCTCCAACTTTTATACTAAATAAAAAATCTATCCTTTTGCATTGGAAACCAAAAATTGGTTTATATCACAAGAGGGTGCCCCAAGAAATTCGAGGGCGTCTGGGGAGCTTGGTTGGAATATGATGCCGCTCACTAAGATTGGGTTCTAGGTGCGATGGTATTTTGTCTACTGGTTCCACGTCCATTATGTATGATTTGTCTTTTGGTTTTTTGTTTTGTATGTCTATGTGTTTGTGCTGTGTTGTTAAAAACTGCAAAAATAAAAACTTTTAAAAAAAAAAAAGATTTCTTCTTCTTATACTGCCATGTCTGGGTAATTAAGGGGAGTGCCAGAGTAGGAGTGGCCTGAAAGATTTAAGCACTGCAGGATACTCAAGGCATTTTTGGGGGTCTCACCTCAGTCCATACAGTATGTTTAGAAGGTCCTACTTGTCCAGGCAAATAGTATTGGGTGGGCAGTGGGTGCATTTGTGTGTTAGGTGGGCCCCTGGGGTGAGGTTCTGTGGTGTGTCCCAGGTACCCCAGTCCAATACTCTGTGTCTCTAACTGGGAATGATATGTGTGTGTGTGTGACATGATAAAGTGTCAGCTGAGGGACAAGCTGGTGAAAAGGGCTCAGTGGATCTTTGCAGCAGTGTCAAGTGTTACCCCAAAATCTCCTGCCTACTTAGTGTGTCTGTGCCTGTAGCTGCACTCCCTGCCCCCTCTCTCCTAATAAATCTCTATATATTGTTGGGTCTGGCTCGCTGGGGTCACCTCCAAAGACAGTGTAACAGGAGTCTTGGCAAATGATTTCATCAGAGAAGGAAATTTTATTTTATTTCAAGAGCTGAATACAGGAGAGATCTGTCTCTATGTTACTGTTACATGACTTTTATAATGCAGAGTAAATAACATCATTATATCATTATCATATCTATCATTTGATTGGCTGTCACTAGGATTTCTTACATTATTGCATTAATAGTCAACGTTATACAAATACGTACGTCATAATCATCAGTCTCTAGGCAACTGTTATAACTTTTCTAGTTTTTTTTGACAATTTCCCTTTTTCATTGTTATTCGTTGTTTCATATTAAAATTGATTTCTCATTGTCGGTGTTTATCACAAGGATAAATTTGCTAATTATACTGAGCAGTCCTTTAATCACAGGCATTAATATTACTATAATGCACATATAATCATCTCTAATCATTAAGCCTCAATGCTCAGCCCTAACAATATATTAATATTCTCACTATTAATATATAATATACATGATATGATGCTGTCAGCTTGACATTAGTCACACTCATTACTTTGTATTTCACATTCTTACTTTTTAAAGAGGACATTTAGCATTTTTTTTTAAAAATCTCTCTATTTAAGTAGACAGTGAGGAATAATTATACACGGGGCCCAATTTAAATGGTAACTAAAATAAAATGAGCATTACCCCAAATAGTTACAGCTTTATTATTCAACATTTTTCAGTTGGAAGGTGAGGCAGCGGGGACTGATCTAAACCCTGTCGCCTCGGATCCTGCGGGCCAGCTGGATGTCCTTGGGCGTGATGGTGATTCTCTTGGCATGGATGGCGCACAGGTTGGTGTCCTCAAAGAGACCGGCCAGATAAGCCTCGCTGGCCTCCTGCAGAACATTGACAGCTGAGGTCTGGAAGCGAAGGGCGGTCTTGAAGTCCTGAGTGATCTCCTGGACCAGGTGATCTACAGGTGGATGAGCAGCTTGCTGAACTAGCTGAGAGCGATTGTGCCGGGCCGTTAGCGATGAGGTTTTTTCAATCCGCTGGTGGCCAGTGGCCGGGGCACTCTTCCTGGCTGCATTGGTAGCGAGCTGCTTGCGGGGAGCCTTCTCTCTGGTGGATTTGCAGGTGGTCTGATTTGTATGGGGCATCAGGTTGCTCTTGTGGTCCCGAAGGATCTCCTGGACCAGGCACTCTAAAGGCGGATGAGCAGCTCGGTGGATTTCTGATTGCAGCGGATCTCGCAGAGATCGACTGTGCTGGGCCGGTAGTGATGAGGTTTTTTTCAGTTGGACGGTGGATGGGGCACTTTTCTTGGCTGACTTGGTAGTGAGCTGCTTGCAGGGAGCTTTCCCTCCAGTGGATTTGCGGGTGGTTTGCTTGGTACCGGGCATTGTAATCAAGTCAACCTTTTTCCCAAAGAGAATAGATTCTAAAGTACCGCTTTCTGACAGTACTCATTATTTATTGGCACTACCTCCCTGGGATTGGTCAGTGATAAACACACTTCCTTCATACCTACCTGACAAATCATTGTTTTAAAGAAAATCGACCCCTCCTGATTTGGATTTCTGGACTTTATACTTTGGCGCGATTTAGTGCTGAGCCCAATGCGCTTTCCCGGCACAATCTCATTCTGTGGTGCCACTAATAACAGGTGTGTCTGGTACTAAATCACTTCTAGAAGTTTAATTATACAATGTAATGAGTGGTGCCGCTTTTTATATTACAGTAATGCAGATAATGTTATCAGTTCACCATCTTTATTAGACACACATTGCCTGATGGTATTTCTGGTATTTGTGGAACAACATTGGGTGTATCATTCCAGAAATGCCAGTTAGAAGCAGTGTCCCGCACCTGTGAAAGCTCAGAAACTGGTACTAAACTGCTCACATGCCAAGTAGATCCATCCTGCAATATGTAGGTGACTGGTCCCAACTGACTATGGATATCAAAAAACTGAATATGGGATCAAATTTTGATCTGGTTGAGGGTTTTCTTATTCTCACCCATTGCTCAGCATTAAGGGTAATTGTCTTGGCATGATCACTGGGTCATTCTGACATGAGGTCACCAAATCTTCTGGTGTAACTGCGAAGACGAATGAATCGGATATAATCAATGTGTCTTCTTCCTCCTGTGCAGTCTTTGTCTCCTTAGACTTGAGGACTATACGTGACAGGTAATCTGCAACTTGATTCAATTTTCCTGGTCTGTAGCGAACCTCAAATTTGTATTGATATAACCTGTCTGACCATCTGTGAATATGAAGAGGGCAATGGCCCGATCCTGATGGAAATTATGTCACTAAGTATAAGCCCAAACACAGGCCATTGCCTCCCGCTCTCCTGTGTGTTTTTCTGCTCAGCTATAGAGAGAGCTCGAGAAGCAAAAGCAACAGGGTGCTCCACTCCATGCTGAATCTGTGATAAGACTGAACCTATGGCAACAGCTGAAGCATCACAAGAGACAAATGTAGGTACATTTGCTGAAAAATGAGCAAGGGTTGGTGCTGAAGCAATACGATGTCTCAGTGTACAGACTGGTGTCCACTCCCAGTGCATGTCTATTTTAAGTAAGGCACATAATGGTGTTGTGATTTCTGCATAGTCCGCTACAAAAGGTAAATAATTGTTTGTAAATCCCAGAAAAGAATCGAGTTCTGCTGTGTCTTTTGGCTCAGGTAATTGATGTATGGCCTCAAAATTGGATTGTAAGGGTTGAATTCCCAGTGATGAGAGTCTATGACCCACAAAGTCAACTTCAGTTTGTGCAAAAACACATTTTTCTTCATTCAAGGTGAGGTTATAGTCCATCAGCCTGTGACATACCTGATCAAGGATTGCATTGTGTTCCTCCAGAAACTGTGCATGGCTGAGTATATCATCCAGATAAATGGTTATCCTAGTCCTAGATGTGTAATGAGAGCTGTCAGGTTTCTGGCCTGCCAAGAGAGGGGTATTTGTAAATAGTCTTGATTTGTATGGGGCTTCAGGTTGGTTTTGAAGTACTGAGTGGTGTCCTGGACCCGGCGTTGGAAAGGCAGTTTGTGAAAATGTTTGACCCATAGCATTTGGAAATGAGGTCTTCTGTAGTAGGCAGTGGGTAACAGTGAGCTCAGGTATTATTGCTTTGTTTACCAGACGTAGGACCACACATTGGCGGATTTGCCTATTTTTTTTTTTTTTTTAGCAATTACTACGTTGGAAGCCCATGGGGAAAAGTCAATTGGTTCTATAATATCCTCTTGCAACCACTTATTCAGCTGTGTTTCTACTGCAGCATTGGATCGTTAGAGGGGGCTTGTGCAGAGACTGCATCACTGGAGATACCTGGGTGTTTAGCATTAAATTGCTAGAAAATGTGCATATGTGACCAAGTCCAGTATAGACCCGAGGATATTTGTTTTCCAGAAAGTGTCTACTATGTGTATTTCAGCATTTGTCTGATCAAATTACACAATAATTCCCAGATAAGGCTGTTTCTTCTTAAATGTTCCCGCTGTTGATATCAATGGCTGTGTGCCATCAAGTAGTAAACCATTAAAGAGAATTATCAGACTGCATACGGCAGTAATTTTAATGGGCATGTAAAAGCAAAAAAATAAAATCCCATTATTACTTTCTTTAATGAAAAAGAAACCTATCTCCAATATATTTTAATTAAAAAATGTGTACCGTTTTTATAAGAAACCTGACTGTATGCAGTGACATTCTCCCTTCATTTACTGCTGTGGATAGGAATTGTCAGACGGTCCCTAACTGCTCTGCAGGGAAACAATCATACTTATGTACAGCAGGGGGAGCCCCCGCCTTACTTCCCAGCCATGCAGAACTCAAGCAGCTTTGTTTATGACGATCCCTAAGCAGCCCAGACCCTACTGAGCATGTGCACAGTCTTAGTCTTGCAAAGATGTATAACAAAGTTACAAGATGGTGACCCCCTGTAGCCAACTTTGAAAGCATAAATCATTTGTTTGATTAGGCTTGTGGTGCAGTAACTTCATGTTTATGTTTAGTATACAAAATACAGCATTTCTAGCTTTATTCTATTTTAGACTTTACATGCCCTTTAAACTGCAATGAGGGTTTATTTAAAGCAGTGGTTAAACACTACATGTTTCAGGCTGAGCCCTTTATCAAGTGTAAAACACGAGGAGTTATAAACCCTTGTGACTTAACCCTTTAAGTGCCAGCAGAATTTCACATTTTGGTTACGCGAAATGCCAGCCGTTTTTAAGCATTTTGTGCTCTCTCACTTTAAGGGCATTTTCTGAGGGGAAACCTATAGTTTACCTAGGAAAACTATACATTGTTTTTTTCGGTAGAAACTGAGCTTTCTAAATCTGCCTGAGTTTTCATGTATTTCCACCTGTGCAAAAAAATTTATAGTGCTAAATACCAAAAAAAAAAGAAAAATTACCATTTTTCATCGTATATCAATTTATACCAGAAAAACATTTCATTTTACAGATGAATATCCAACTGATTTGGAAAGCCTTATGTCTCTCGAACGTGCCAATACCAGATATGTATAGTTTTAGGGAGATTTAGGACTTCTGTACAGCAAAAACTCCCGGCAGTATATTACTGAATTTTGAAAGCACTAAGGCAGAAAACGGCATGCTTTAGATTCCAAGGCAAAAAATCCTGAAACCATAGGTTTACCCCAGAAAACCATACATTTTTGAAAAGTACACATTCTGCCGATTACAAAATGGGTAACTATGTCTCTCTACTCCCAACTACCAAACAGAAAAGCTTGTCTGAACATAGCGGTTTTTCAAAATAAAATTCAAAATTTTGAAAAATCATTTCAAAGGTTTTATTTTGCTGCTCCGCATATCCCAAACTATATTAGGTACCAAGAAAAAGCACCTGCAATATGATTGCCAGGGTCCACTGAACAGTTTGATACCCATTATGCATAGGTTTACCAAAGTATCTGGCATTTAGAGACACCAATATGAAGTTAGCACATCCAAATTTTTCAGGACTTTACTTCAGCTACTGAGAAATCAACACATTGACTGCAATTTTTGTGGGGTAAAAACACAGAAATATATATTTACCCCCCAAACCCATATATTTTTGGAAAGTACACATTCTACAGAATCTAAAATGGGTACCCATGCCTTTCTGCTCCAAACTACTGAGTCGCAATGCTTTCCCAAAATTGTCGGTTTTGGTGAAATATCTGAAAATTGCCTCAAACCTTCAACTTCCCAGCACCATATCACCCATGTATCATTACGTACTAAGAAAAAGCACCCTAAATATGATTGCCAGGGTTCCTCTGAACATTTTGGTGGCCATTGTTCATAAGTTTACCAAAGTATCTGGCATTTAGAGGCCCCAAAATGAAGTTAGCGCATACAAACAGTCCCGTGGGTAACTTCAGCTAATGAAAAATCAACACATTGACTGCATTTTTGTGGGGTAAAAACACAGAAATATATGTTTACCCCCAAAACCCATATATTTTTGGGAAGTACACATTCTACCGAATCTAAAATGGGTACCCATGCCTTTCTGCTCCAAACTACTGAGTCGCAAGGCTTTCCCACAATTGTCAGTTTTGGTGAAATATCTGAAAATTACCTCAAAGCTTCAACTTCTCAGCACCATATCACCCATGTATCGTTACACACCAAGAAAAAGCACCCTAAATATGATTGCCACGGTTCCTCCAAACTGTTTGGTGGCCATTGTTCATAGGTTTACCAAAGTATCTGGCAGTTAGAGGCCTCAAAATGAAGTTAGCGCATACAAACAGTCCCGTGGGTAACTTCAGCTAATGAAAAATCAACACATTGACTGCATTTTTGTGGGGGTAAAAACACAGAAATATATGTTTACCCCCCAAACCCATACATTTTTGGAAAGTACACATTCTACTGAATCTAAAATGGGTACCCATACCTTTCTGCTCCAAACTACTGAGTCGCAAGGCTTTCCCAAAATTGTCGGTTTTGGTGAAATATCTGAAAATTGCCTCAAACCTTCAACTTCCCAGCACCATATCACCCATGTATCGTTATGTATCACAAAAAAGCACCCAAATTGTGATTGCCAGGGGTCCTCCAAACAGTTTGGTGCCCACTGTGCATAGGTTTACCAAAGTATCTGGCATTTAGAGGCCCCAAAATGAAGTTAGCGCATACAAACAGTCCCGTGGGTAACTTCAGCTAATGAAAAATCAACACATTGACTGCATTTTTGTGGTGTAAAAACACAGAAATATATGTTTACCCCCCAAAACCCATATATTTTTGGGAAGTACACATTCTACCGAATCTAAAATGGGTACCCATGCCTTTCTGGTCTAAACTACTGAGTCGCAAGGCTTTCCCACAATTGTCGGTTTTGGTGAAATATCTGAAAATTTCCTCAAAGCTTCAACTTCTCAGCGACATATCACCCATGTATCGTTACGCACCAAGAAAAAACACCCTAAATATGATTGCCAGGGTTCCTCCAAACAGTTTGGTGGCCATTGTTCATAGGTTTACCAAAGTATCTGGCAGTTAGAGGCCTCAAAATGAAGTTAGCGCATACAAATAGTCCTGTGGGTAACTTCATCTAATGAGAAATCAACACATTGACTGCATTTTTCTGGGGTAAAAACACAGAAATATATGTTTACCCCCCAAACCCATACATTCTTGGAAAGTACACATTCTACAGAATCTAAAATGGGTACCCATGCCTTTCTGCTCCAAACTACTGAGTCGCAAGGCTTTCCCACAATTGATGGTTTTTGTGAAATATCTGAAAATTGCCTCAATGCTTCAACTTTCCAGCATCATATCGCCCATGTATCATTACGTAACACAAAAAAGCACCCAAATTGTGATTGCCAGGGGTCCTCCAAACAGTTTGGTGCCCACTGTGCATAGGTTTACCAAAGTATATGGCAGTTAGAGGCCTCAAAATGAAGTTAGCGCATACAAATAGTCCCGTGGGTAACTTCAGCTAATGAAAAATCAACACATTGACTGCATTTTTGTGGGGTAAAAACACAGAAATATATGTTTACCCCCCAAACCCATATATTTTTGGAAAGTACACATTCTACCGAATCTAAAATGGGTACCCATGCCTTTCTGCCCCAAACTACTGAGTCGCAAGGCTTTGCCAAATTTGGCGGTTTTGGTAAAATATTCTGAAAATTGCCTCAAAGCTTCAACTTTCCAGCATCGTATTGTCCATGTATCATTACCAGCATAAAGCATCCTAAATATAAACATAGGGGTCTACTAAACAGTTTGATGCCCAATGTGCATAGATATACCAAACTATGTAGTGCACAGAGACCCCCAAATGACAATATGTAAAGACATTTTCACGGCTGACGCGCTGGCTGCTGCAATATAACCACCCGGTGTGTGTATTATGCGACATTAGACCACCTAACAGTACAGAGACCCCAGAAAACCATATATTTTCAGAAAGTATACATTCTGACGAATCCAATATTGGTAAATAAGTGTTTCTACTGCAAACTGCCAAACTGCAAAGCAATGCTGAACATAACGGTTTTTATCAAATTTCTGAAAATCGTCACAAAGCTTGAATTTTACCCCATTATATGCCCCACATTTCGTAACTTATCAGCCTAAAACATCCTGAATATGAACGCCAGGGGTCTACTAAACACTTTGATGCCCAATATGCATAGATAAACCAAACTATGTGGCGCACAGAGACCCCCAAATGACAATAGTGTATATACATTTTCACGGCTGACGCGCTGGCTGCTGCAATATGAGCACCTGGTGTGTGTATTATGCGACATTAGACCCCCCTAACAGTACAGAGACCCCAGAAAACCATATATTTTCAGAAAGTACACATTCTGACGAATCCAATATGGGTAAATATGTGTTCCTACTGCAAACTGCCAAACTGCAAAGCAATGCTGAACATAACGGTTTTTATCAAATTTCTGAAAATCGTCACAAAGCTTGAATTTTACCCCATTATATGCCCCACATTTCATAACTTATCAGCATAAAACATCCTGAATATGAACGCCAGGGGTCTACTGAACACTTTGATGCCCAATATGCATAGATATACCAAACTATGTGGCGCACAGAGACCCCCAAATGACAATAGTGTATATACATTTTCACGGCTGACGCGCGCTGGCTGCTGCAATATAAGCACCCGGTGTGTGTATTATGCGACATTAGACCCCCCTAACAGTACAGAGACCCCAGAAAACCATATATTTTCAGAAAGTACACATTCTGACGAATCCAATATGGGTAAATATGTGTTCCTACTGCAAACTGCCAAACTGCAAAGCAATGCTGAACGTAACGGTTTTTATCAAATTTCTGAAAATCGTCACAAAGCTTGAATTTTACCCCATTATATGCCCCACATTTCGTAACTTATCAGCATAAAACATCCGAAATATGAGCGCCAGGGGTCTACTGAACACTTTGATGCCCAATATGCATAGATATACCAAACTATGTGGCGCACAGAGACCCCCAAATGACAATATGTATAGACATTTTCACGGCTGACGCGCTGGCTGCAGCAATATAACCACCCGGTGTGTGTATTATGCGACATTAGACCACCTAACAGTACAGAGACCCCAGAAAACCATATATTTTCAGAAAGTACACATTCTGACGAATCCAATATGGGTAAATAAGTGTTTCTACTGCAAACTGCCAAACTGCAAAGCAATGCTGAACATATAACGGTTTTTATCAAATTTCTGAAAATCGTCACAAAGCTTGAATTTTACCCCATTATATGCCCCACATTTCGTAACTTATCAGCATAAAACATCCTGAATATGAACGCCAGGGGTCTACTGAACACTTTGATGCCCAATATGCATAGATATACCAAACTATGTGGCGCACAGAGACCCCCAAATGACAATAGTGTATATACATTTTCACGGCTGACGCGCTGGCTGCTGCAATATAAGCACCCGGTGTGTGTATTATGCGACATTAGACCACCTAACAGTACAGAGACCCCAGAAAACCATATATTTTCAGAAAGTACACATTCTGACGAATCCAATATGGGTAAATATGTGTTCCTACTGCAAACTGTCAAACTGCAAAGCAATGCTGAACATAACGGTTTTTATAAAATTTCTGAAAATCGTCACAAAGCTTGAATTTTACCCCATTATATGCCCCACATTTCGTAACTTATCAGCATAAAACATCCTAAATATGAGCGCCAGGGGTCTACTGAACACTTTGATGCCCAATATGCATAGATATACCAAACTATGTGGCGCACAGAGACCCCCAAATGACAATATATATAGACATTTTCACGGCTGACGCGCTGGCTGCTGCAATATAACCACCCGGTGTGTGTATTATGTGACATTAGACCACCTAACAGTACAGAGACCCCAGAAAACCATATATTTTCAGAAAGTACACATTTTGACGAATCCAATATGGGTAAATAAGTGTTTCTACTGCAAACTGCCAAACTGCAAAGCAATGCTGAACATAACGGTTTTTATCAAATTTCTGAAAATCGTCACAAAGCTTGAATTTTACCCCATTATATGCCCCACATTTCGTAACTTATCAGCATAAAACATCCTAAATATGAACGCCAGGGGTCTACTGAACACTTTGATGCCCAATATGCATAGATATACCAAACTATGTGGCGCACAGAGACCCCCAAATGACAATAGTGTATATACATTTTCACGGCTGACGCGCTGGCTGCTGCAATATAAGCACCTGGTGTGTGTATTATGCGACATTAGACCCCCCTAACAGTACAGAGACCCCAGAAAACCATATATTTTCAGAAAGTACACATTCTGACGAATCCAAAATGGGTAAATAAGTGTTTCTACTGCAAACTGCCAAACTGCAAAGCAATGCTGAACATAACGGTTTTTATCAAATTTCTGAAAATCGTCACAAAGCTTGAATTTTACCCCATTATATGCCCCACATTTCGTAACATATCAGCATAAAACATCCTAAATATGAATGCCAGGGGTCTACTGAACACTTTGATGCCCAATATGCATAGATATACCAAACTATGTGGCGCACAGAGACCCACAAATGGATATATAGTAGATAAAATTTACATAGGCAAAACAAACTAACACAGAACAGTGTGAAATGCAAATAAATTACCAAAAACTAATAAAACCACAAAAATCAATGCTTTTTTTTTCCACACTAGTGTAATCGGCCACCAGAATTACCGTTTGAATATTTTAGCTGGGCCAAATCGATTATACGGACAGAAACAAGTGAACAACACAAATGCAGAGCTGAAAATGCAATAAAATGGCTAAAAATTCAATAAAATGGCTAAAAATGCACCAAAATACCCAAAATTGCAATATAACCACCAAAATAACATACAAAAACTATTGCACAGTACGGTTAGCGAATACGCTATTCGGAACGGCAATAAAACATTTTTTTAGCCCAAAAAGAGACGATGCGATAAGAAAAAAAAAAAAGCCACAAAGCCATATATGTACATATGCGTGTGCACAACGGGTAAATTGCATGTTATTTGCACGTGTGCGCGTGTGCAAGTGTACATGGGTGCTGTGAGTGTGTGTGACCCCCCCCAATCCCCAAAAATCTATGTGTGAGTGTGTGTAAGTGTGAATGTAAGTGTATATTACTGTAATAAGTGTGTGTTGGTGTGTTTGTGTGTTTTTGTGTGTGTAAATGTTACACTTACCTGGGGTAGATGCATCAGATCCACGAGAAAGGGTCCCACGCAGCAGATCTCCAGCTCCAACGGTCAGCAGCCATGGGGGGGCGGAGCTGGGCGGAAGTGCAGCGCAGGCAGCAGCAGGACGCATAGGAAACGCGTCCCTGCTGCTGCTTTGGGGCCCCTGGGCGATCGCGCCCCAGGGGCCACACGATCCCCTGCTCTGCTCGTTGTCTAGGGGCAGGGGATCGTGAAGGAGCGGAGCGAGCGGCTCTAACAGCCGCTCCTCCGCTCGCAAACCCGGAAGTGCTGCAGAACGTAGAATCTACAATCTGTGGCACTTTGGTCCTTTGATCCACAGAACGTAGATTCTACGTTCTGTGGCACTTAAAGGGTTAAAGACCTCTCCCCCCAACCGCCTCTAAAAGCGACAGTAAGTCCTTGTTTTTGACGTGCACTGGAAAAGTCGCTTGCGTCAAAACCACCGTGCGTCAACACTATTCGGACGCTCGTTGACTTTAATGCGGGCATCAAAATTTGCACATTTTTCACTGTTTCGCGGATTTTTGCGGGAAATTCGCAAATTTTTCGGAGAAGCGAAATGGGAGAGATTCGCCCATCACTGGCTGTTACATTTAAAACAATTTCTTAAAGTTGCAACAATTAAAAGTTGCCATTAACAAGCTACATTTCATCAGCATTTAGTAGATATTTCCTGTGCCTTATCTTTAAGTTTATAGTTACGTTACACAGCAGGAGATTCATGGTGGAGCATTGATTCTAGCTGATCCATCTAGTTTCTTTATGAAGCAGCAATTTATTCCAGTCAACTCCTCTTGTGGGTCTGGGGACCACTTCTAATACTTTCCAACGTAGTTGGCTAACATTATGTTTAGCCTTGAAGAAATGTCTGGAGACTGGGGTATTCTAATGTGGACTGCACAAATGGTTTTTCCTATATACCGTATAACATGGCACAATGGCATTTTAATACATATATTACATATAATATATATATATTTTAGAGGATGATGTATACTTGGCCCCTTAAAGGAGAAGGAAACCCTTTCAGCGCAAAACCCCTCCCCCCGTAGGCCCCCCTCCCTCCGGCCTACCTCCCCCCCCCGGGAAAATGCCCCTAAGTTGCTGCTTACCCCTTGGCGCAGGTCCTCTCCCATTGAGTTCGCAGGCGCCATCTTTTCCCATGCGGTCTTCTTCCTGGATTCCCCGGCGTTTGGCGGCGCATGCGCTGTAGGAGCAGTTGCTGGTTGGAATCTATTATTGTTATTATTATTATTATTAACATGTATTTATATAGCGCCAACATATTGCGTAGCGCTGTAAAGTAAATGTGATTATGCAACTACATCACATGAATTATATACATAGAACATATGGAGTTACATACATCACAATCAATATCAGTACAAAAGGTGAGGAAGGCCCTATGCAGAAAGAGCTTACATTCTAAAGGGAAGGGAGTAATACACAAGGTGTGGGAGTGGGCAAGATCAGAATTAAGTGGGTGAGAAATGTGGTACTGTATGTGGTGTTGCGTTTGGTAGTTAAGCAGAGTGAGGGGAGGCTTCTCGAAAGAAGTGCGTTTTCAGAGATCTTTTGAAAGCAGAAAGGTTGGGAGAAAGTGGGACAGACCGTGGGAGAGAGTTCCAGAGGAGGGGTGCAGCCCTTGCAAAGTCTTGAATGAGAGCATGTGAGGAGGTAATGAGAGAAGAGTTGAGTAGCAGGTTAGTAGAGGAGAGTAGTAAGCGGTTGGGTGAGTATATAGAGATGAGTTCAGAGATGTAGGGTGGGGCAGAGTTATGAAGTGCTTTGAAAGTCAGTGTCATTAATTTGAATTTGATTCTGAAAGGTAACGGAAGCCAGTGCAGGGATTGACAGAATGGCGAGGCAGAGGAGGAGCGGTTGCTGAGGTGTATGAGCCTCGCAGCAGTGTTTATTATGGACTGGAGAGCTGACAGTCTCTGGAGGGGAAGGCCAATTAAAAGAGAGTTACAGTAGTCTAGATGTGATATGATGAGAGAGTGAATAAGAATTTTGGCAGCATCTTGGGTGATAAATGATCGTATATTGGATATCTACTGCGCATGCGCGAAAGTCACGAAGTTGCCGAAAAAAGAAATCGGAAAACTTTGTGACTTTCAGCGCATGCACAGTAAAGGCTGAACCGGCAAATGCTCCTACTGCATATGCGTCACCAAACGCCGTGGAATCCAGGAAGAAGACCGCACGGGAGAAGATGGCGCCTGTGAACTCAATGGGAGAGGACCGAGGGGTAAGTAGCAACTTAGGGGCATTTGCATCTGGAACTCAGGTTAAATCCAAGCAGGGACAAGCCCTTGCTAAGTTTATTTTGCAAAGGTGCAACGTTTTCACAAAGGGGTTTACCCCAAAACGTTGAACCTTACCTTTGCAAAATAAACTTAGCAAGGGCTTGTCCCTGCTTGGATTTAACCTGAGTTCCAGTGAAAATTCATTGTACTTACGAGTTTAGAGGTTGCCGAGGCCTCCTTCACCGAGCAGCAGGCATTTGCTTTTTGGAGAGCCAAGGTGTGCAAACGTGGGGACTTTTCCAATACACTAAAGCATTTGGGGCAGCTTTATAGTTATTCTCCAAAGCCTGAACTGTGCCAGTGTATAAGGAATCTGCTCCCAGAGTTGTAAATTTGCTTCAGATCCCAGGGAGAGAAGTAACAGACCCTTTTCCTCTCAGGGAGGTCTTATACAGACCGGATACCAGTAAGTAGATGTCCAGATGTCCTTGTGACCGTTGTTATATCATTGTAATGTTGTTACCAGTTCACCATCTTTAGAGAGAGAGACACTACCTTCCCAGTTTTCTCCCACTATTCCCAAGACTGCAATGTCCTTCAAGAGCAATTAACTTTATAAAATGTAACACGGTTGATGCAAATACATAACAAGGCTGTTCTAGCAGAATCCTGGCAGTTGAATCCCTATTTCTGAGCCCTGGGGGAGGAGGGAAAAGTAAAATCCCTTGTGGTTCTGGTGTCAGTTGTGGTGGAGTCAAGAACATTCTCAGCTGAGTTAGAAATATATTGGGAATGAACAATCCCCCAGCCGGGATGTGGATTGAGTTGAATGACAGAAATGATTAGAGAAACTGCAACTACCCTGATCTGCACATTGTACAATAGCGACACCTAGTGGGGATTTGCGGTTTCACTGGATTTTTCCCAGGGAATGGGGGGGGGCTGTTGGACACGGGGGACACAGAAGGCTTATTGGGCTCTAGTGGAAATATCAGGCCCAGACTGGCAATCTGTGGGTTTTGGCAAATGCCAGAGGGGCTGCCATTACTTGCCATAGAAAGTCACTATTGTGTGGGGAGCTGATTGGGCCTCTCTGTACTTGGAATGCCAGGGCCTATTTTGAATCCCAGTCCAAACCTGGGAAATACTGTCCCCCTTGGTACTAATTACTATGTAAGACAATGGTTTTCATTGAGAAAATTAAAATGTCCATTCTTAAACTACAATTTCCATCAGCTGCTGTCAAACCACATTCCTTTAATGTACAAATATCAAATACATTAAATTTCATAGTGACTCTTGACCAGTAACGGAACTAGGAGACGTGGGCCCCAGGTGCAGGCTATGTCTCCACCGCCCCCTGGAAGTGGGCGGTATCACAGGTATCACAGCAGATTCACAACTGCATAAACCACCGGCGGGCCCCGAGGGGGTGCGAGCCCTGGTGCAGATGCACCCCTGCACCCCCAGTAGTTCCGCCACTGCTTTAGACAAAGTACATGCTGATACATCTCTTAAAGTGATACTGACACTAAAAAACTACTTTTTAAAATATAAATGTACATTAAAGTTACCTATAGGTCATGTTGATCGTTTTTTGCTGAGAGGTCTGTTTTTGTAAGTAATTATTACTTGATGTTCCTAAACTGGACTGTTTTGCCAACCTGACTGTCCCATCTCAGCCTGTCAGTTACAGTTTCTAATACTAATGGACTCCTGTTGCACAAATATGGCAGCCCCCTCATACAGGAACATGGGGGATCAGACAGGTAATGTAAAAGCATCGGGCAAATACTTTATGGCAAAGTCAGAAGTTGCTTTCAAAGGCAATATTATGATAGATGTAAAAAATAGTTTAATTTCTGGTGTCAGTATCTCTTTAATACCTTTTTAATAATATAGAAATACAAATTTAATTGAGAAAAGTATTTAATCAATTAAGTATTACATTTTTTTTAACATAGAAGTAACAAATATATGGTAGGTGTTAGTATGTACTTTTGAATGACAAACTGGCAATTATTTTCTTAATATATACAATAATTTGAGATAATAACTTGTACTCGGTGCTTAGGGTGATGGAACACTGAGAGATTAGTTGCTCTACTAAGGGCGACTAATCTCCCCAAATGCCTTCCCACCGACAAGAATACAATTCGCCGGTGGGGTGGCATACAAATTGATTCGGATTTCCAAGGTCACCCAAAGTTTCTTTGTGAGGCAACTTCGGAAAATGAAGCGTTCCAAATGCCATCCCGCTGGTGATTCATATTCTTGCTGGAGGGAAGGCATTTCAGGGAAATTAGTCACCCAAAGAAGATGAGATTTGTCACTGGGCACCCTGAATGTGAAATATCGCGTTAAGTACACACATTCTAGCACACTTATTGATTTACACAGGGTTGTGGCTACACATAAAACATGCTGATTGGGTTGTGTCACAAAGTAAGATTGTGTGAGTCTTCAGGGTCAGACTGATCTATCAGGATATTGAGGAAACTCTCAGTAAATCTGACCTTCCACTACCGACAGCTCATTGATAATGCTGGAAACTGTTTTCTCTCATTTAAATGGAGAAAATAACAAGATTGCCATGTTTTCCACTGTACAACACACGTCCATCTCTGAATTTTGAATAAAAGCTTGTTGTGTTCTGTTTGTGTAAATTAGATGATTTTTCAGAACATCCATTTCTGCAGGAGTCTTGCTGGCATGTCTGGGGATAATATGATCATCTTCTATTTTTGGCAGTGACATGTCTGGGGTTAATGTATTGCTCATTGTCTATTTCTGTATTTGAAATGCTGATTATATATATTTACTGTAATGATTATACTGGCATGTCTGGGGATAATATGATCATGTCGCTGGTGAATATGATTGTTATCCATTCTCTAATAATTAAGATTTCTTCTTCTTATACTGACATGTCTGGGTAATTAAGGGGAGTGCCAGAGTGGGAGTGGCCTGAAAGATTTAAGCACTGCAGGATACTCCAGGCATTTTTGGGGGCCTCACCTCAGTCCCTACAGTATGTTTAGAAGGTCCTACTTGTCCAGGCAAATAGTATTGGGTGGGCAATGGGTGCATTTATGTGTTAGGTGGGCCCCTGGGGTGAGGTTCTGTGGTGTGTCCCAGGTACCCCAGTCCAATACTCTGTGTCTCTAACTGGGAATGATATGTGTGTGTGTGTGTGTGTGTGACAGTCACATGATAAAGTGTCAGCTGAGGGACAAGCTGGTGAAAAGGGCTCAGTGGATCTTTGCAGCAGTGTCAAGTGTTACCCCAAAATCTCCTGCCTACTTAGTGTGTCTGTGCCTGTAGCTGCACTCCCTGCCCCCTCTCTCCTAATAAATCTCTATATATTGTTGGGTCTGGCTCGGTGGGGTCACCTCCAAAGTAGGAATGCTCTGAATCCACTATTTTGGATTCGGTCGAACCCCCGAATCCTTTGAGAAAGATTCGCCAATTACCGAACCGAATTTGCATATACAAATTAGGGACGGGAAAAAAATGTTACTTCCTTGTTTTGTGACAAAAAGTCATGTGATTTCCCTCCCTGCCCCTAATTTGCATATGCAAATTAGAACTCGATTTCATCAGAGAAGGAAGTTTTATTTTATTTCAAGAGCTGAATACAGGAGAGATCTGTCTCTATGTTACTGTTACATGACTTTTATAATGCAGAGTAAATAACATCATTATATCATCATATCTATCATTTGATTGGCTGTCACTAGGATTTGCATTTTTGCATTTATACTCAGTATTATACAAATACGTATGTCATAATCATCAGTCTCTAGGCAACTTTTAGCATAACTTTTCTAGTTTTTTTCCCCTTTTCTATTGTTAATTGTTGTTTTTTAATACTAAAATTGATTTCTCATTGTCGGGTGTTGTTGGGCAGGAGTAGACGCATTCAGTTTTTCTCAATGTGGCTGTACTCACACAGGTGCATGTAGGCGCCAAACGCAGGAAAAATGCAGCATGTTGCGTCTCAACCTGCGTTTGGCGCCTACATGCACCTGTGTGAGTACAGCCACATTGAGAAAAACTGAATGCGTCTACTCCTGCGCTCCCCTGCGGCTGAACACATAAAAACTGAACGCAGGGGAGCGCAGCTTCAAACGTTCGTCTGTAAGAGCCCTAAAAGTGCAATTTATTATATAATCACAAAAACACTGGCCGGCCAGAAAACACAGTGAATAAATTATGATTAAATAATTCTTAAATCAGTAATAAATACAATCCAGGTGGGCAATCACTTTTCCTGGGGAGAAAAACCAATTGACTGGTGTTGGTATAGGCTTCTAATTTTTTAAAAAAAAAGATGGTTGTGAGTTGTAGTTCAACAAGACAGAAAAGTTATTTCCCAGAAGTTGGAGCTGGGATTTTGAAGCAGCGGAGTGTGCAGAGTATTTAATTAGATATAACAAACAGGCCGGCAGGTAGATGGCTGAATTAAGAGAGCAGATTATAAAAAGGGGGTATATTGGGGCGTCCCCCACTCCCCCCTCCTTGCCAGCTGCACAGGCCCCCCAAAAAGAAGTTGGCAGTTGCTGCCACTGCTGAGACCTTCTTGGGCGACTTTCTTGGCTTTGGGCGCTGCTGCCAGTTTCTTGGCTTCTTGGAAATCTAGAATCCCACCTTCATTTGACAATCTTCCTTCACTGGGACCCCTTGTCTTCCATCTGGGTTCTATGGCCAATTGATATCTGAGAAGAAGGTGCATCTCACACTGTTCTTCTTCTGATTGGCTACTGCTGGTGGTTCTCACTCGGTAGCAAAAAGATGAGCAAAACACAAAGCACACAAACACAGGGATAGAAACAGCATTTTTTAATAGATATATATTCCATGTCATTATTAGTTATACAAATGTTTAGACTGAAATCCAAAATATGCAAATTAGCACTCACCCCAGAACTCATCTGGGCCCTCCCCTTGGCTCATAACAATGTTACATACATAAATATTCTAAATGTGTGCTGGAGTTGGAGGCATCACATTCGGATTCCTGGTACAGCCCAATTAAGCTCCTCCCTATAAGATCCAGTTGACTGGAGCAGCTCCATTTGTTTATCTGCACCGGTTCTGCTTCTGGGTGTGTTTAGGGACCCGGTGATGATCTGTTCTGGTTGGACCAGGAGACTCTCATGGGAGAATCTTTCTGGCAACTCTGTTTGCTGGTTTTTTATGAATCTTTATATGTTTTAGGAAATTGCACTTTTTGTCAAACATTTTGCCACAATCAGGACACGGGGGCGTGTGGCTGTTCTGGTGAATGAGAAACAGAGTCTTTTGGGAGAATCGTTTGCCGCATTCTGTACAGGTGAATGGTTTCTCTTCGTTGCAGATGACCTGGTGTTTGTAGAGGCCGCTCCTTCGAGAGAAGCTCCTCCCACACTGGGAGCAGGTGAATGGTTTCTCCCCCGTGTGAATTCTCTCGTGTTCCACCAGGGAAAGCTTCCGCAGGAAGGTCTTGCCACACTCGGTGCAGCTGAATGGTTTCTCTTCACTGTGAATGATAATGTGCTTGTTAAGGCCGCCCCTTCCGTTGAACATTTTCCCGCATTCGGGGCACGGGAACCATTTCTCCACAGTCCGGAGCAGTTGTTGGGATTGGGAAGTGTTGTCACTGCTGTTCCTTCTCTCAGACTCAGTACAAAGAGGAACCTGGTGCTGCCGCAAGATGTTTGTGTTGATAAGCGACTGGTTACACTGGTGAGACATGAGATCACGGCTCCCCGAGAAGCTCACGCCACATTTATTACAGATTAAACTCAACATCTTCAAGCTGGTTGTACAGTCTCTGTATCTAGTGCCCGAGTCAGTCAGGGCTTTGTGCTGCTCCAGCAATACTTCAGCCCCCTGTAACGGCTCCCTGGCTCGCTCTGATGACGTTTTGGCTTCTGGGCCCATTGGATGTTTGTGGTGAAGCCCAAGTCTCGATATGTCACAATCCCTGTGGCAGGGCCCTAAGTGACAAAGAGAAGATCAGAAATTAAACATAAAAACCCCAACACAGGTAGAACATAATACTAGAAAACCTGGTCTTAAAGGGATTCTGTCATGATTTTTATGATGTAGTTTTTATTTCTAAATGACACTGTTTACACTGCAAATAATTCACTGTACAATATAAAATGTCATTCCTGAAGCAGCAAGTGTATTTAGTTGTAATATTGGTGTGTAGGTGCATCTCAGCTCATTTTGCCTGGTCATGTGATTTCAGAAAGAGCCAGCACTTTAGGATGGAACTGCTTTCTGGCAGGCTGTTGTTTCTCCTACTCAATGTAACTGAATGTGTCTCAGTGGGACCTGGATTTTACTATTGAGTGTTGTTCTTAGATCTACCAGGCAGCTGTTATCTTGTGTTAGGGAGCTGCTATCTGGTTACCTTCCCATTGTTCTGTTGTTAGGCTGCTGGGGGGGAAAGGGAGGGGGTGATATCACTCCAACTTGCAGTACAGCAGTAAAGAGAGACTGAAGTTTATCAGAGCACAAGTCACATGACTTGGGGCAGCTGGAAACTGACAATATGTCTCGCCCCATGTCAGATTTTAAAATTAAATCTATTTACTCTTTTGAGAAATGGATTTCAGTGCAGAATTCTGTTGGAGCAGCACTATTAACTGATGTGTTTTGAAAAAAAAACATATTTTCCCATCACAGTATCCCTTTAAACATAATATTCATTTTTAGCCCAGAGCGAGACCAGCACCATATATAATTCATTATTTCCCACAAGATTAGGGGGATCAGTTTTGCTGCATGACTCCTTTATGGCTATATATGTGCTCAAAGTGACAGCAGCACAGAGCATGTGCAGTGAATCAGCAGAAAAGAAGATGGGGAGCTACTGGGGCATCTTTGGAGACACAGATCTTTACTGCTAAAGGGCTGTGGTTGCCTTGGGCTGGTACAGAAGCACAAAACATCATGTACAACATTTCTACCAACTTCTTTAGTTAAGCTTTAGTTCTCCTTTAAACCTGTCCCCTTTATAGCAGGATACTTACCCCCATCAGTAAATGGCAGTGCCACACTTTCTGTTGCGGACAGATAAGCTTCAGAGCCCGGCTCTTGTGTCTCTATTTTTATGTGGATTTCTGGTTTGGCTTCTAGGAATCCTACAAAGTGTCACAGTCTAATGTATTGGCTTAAGTTATACCAACAGGACCACTTATCTCACAGATGGACAGCTTTCAACTGACACTTTATAAAAAGAAAACAACCAATAAGCATTAAGAATACTAAAGCCTATCACATTAGGTAACATGAATTATAACTAGTAGGATCTCACCAATGTAAATGTGCTGTGTGATATTGGATTATTCAGCCAATGATTAAGTGTCTGTAAGGTACGAAACGCGTAAGGCTGTATCCTTATGTACCTAATAAACTACTAATCATTTTACAAGTCTATTAGTCTTTCTAGTAACCATCAGCGGATGGGCAGGAGTTTAGCTCTTAAACTAACTCGCTAGTCACAGGCTGAGACGACTGCAAGTTAATAGCGAATCACTGGCCGTGGCATCACCAGGAGTCTGTTTACAAAGCCAGTGGCATTTGCCCTGTGTAAGTGACTACTGACAAGTGCTCCAGAGTGGGACTTCCAAGACCTCTCAGTTCTAATCTGTAGGGTCTATTTGGGTTAAGTGTCTCCTGCAAGTGCCTCCCTGGTCTGCTCATAACTGGTGAGTTTCCTTGGCACAAGTTCATTTGTCTTCACGACGACAAACCTAAGGATTCTCTTTAGTTACACAATAAATCAACTTGCCCTAAAAGTATTTACCAATTACATTTGGCAACATCCCTAACGACCAATGGCAGGTACCTGTAGCTTTACTGGTAGGGCCGGATATGATTGTGTATTAATTAGGGCTCCACTTCTGCTTTATACAAACCATAGGATTTCAGGTCTTATTAGTAGGCTTGGGCGAATTTGACCCGTTTTACTTCGCCAGAAATTCGCCGCCGGCGAAATGTCGCTGACGCCCATCAAAGTCTATGGGCGTCAAAATTTTCGCCTGGCGAAGTGTTACAATGGCTGCAAAGCCGACGCTGGTAAATTTTCTCCTTAGTTTATTGCATAACCCCCTAAAATTGGAATCCTTTGAGCCAATCACAGCTCTGCCCTCAAACAGGGAATGTGACTAAGCTGCTGATTGGCTGCTGGCCGGCAGTGAGTGGGATGTAGTGGGTAAAGTGGATTTTTGCTTTTACTTTTTCTCAACTTGATTTAACATCCAAAGTGAGATGCACAAGGATATAGCACACTTTATTGCATCTCCAGGGTAGAAAGGATTTGGGGGATTAGTAGCCCACTGCCATCAAACAACCCACTGCTATGTAGCACCCCCTAGTGGTGTCCCCTTCTTTTAAGCTGCAGATGCTGAAAAAAGTTGTGGTGCTTGAGGTCATCAGTGCAAAGCTGCCGTTGCCTTTTCAGCTTTCTCCTTTGAAAGTCAAATTCAAGCTGAAGATTTGAAAAAATCCGAGGGGACGTAAGCCTTACCTATTATTCTAGCTGTTTGGGGGGGAATTAAGTATTAAAAAAATGGTGTTACTGTTCCTTTAAAGGGGTGGTTCACCTTTAAGTTAACTTTTAGTATGTTATAAAATGGTTAATTCCAAGCAACTTTTCAATTGGTCTTCATTATTTATTATATATTTTTTTAATTATTTGCCTTCTTCTGACGCTTTTTTTTGCTTTTTTTTTATTTTGTTTGAAGTCTTTTTGAATAGTCTATCTTTAAACTACATATATTTCAATTTCTCTTTGAATAGAGGTCTGTCCTTCATTGTAGGCCATCCGGTATGCTATATATGCATTAATATACACAATATACTATATATGTATATACGAAAGGTATAAAATATATTGGGAAACCTTATCAGATTATGTATTGTAAATTTTAACTTTTTTTGGCTTTAGTATATTTTTTCTTTCTTTATAGATAATTTCATTTGCAATTATTCTTTCAATTATTTGTTCATTTTTTCATTTATATATATATATCACTTTTCATTTGTCTATTTTTGTTTAATTTTTGAGGTGTATCTTTTGTTATTTAGGATATGTATGTAACATTTTATGCTTTCACCACTAGGTGGAACTTCACTTATTGTGTGGAGTGGTAACATGTGTTTGTAATCTTGTGATTGGTCACAGCCCCTATATGACAGATGTACAGGGGTGTGCCATTTAGCCTATGAGTAAGTGCCCCTATAGGCACGAAACGCGTTAGGTCTTCATGTCCTAATACATTTTTCTACTTTTTATATTTGAATCTTTATTTTTGGAGACCCTCACACCTTTTGGATACAGTGTTTTTGGTTTTTGCACCTTGGGACTGAGGTGAACTGTGAGTGTTTTCTCCTTATTATTTCTTCTATTATACATTTTTGTATCTTCACTCATCTAATATTTATTTTTTGAGTGGTACCATAGATACTTTTTGTTATGTGGCAGTAGCACAAACCAAAGTATTTTCAGTTCTTCTGACGCTTTCCAGCTTTCAAATGGGGGTCACTGACTCCATCTTAAAAACAAATGCTCTGTAAGGCTACAAATGTATTGTTATTGTTACTTTTTATTCCCCGTCTTTCTATTCAGGCCTCTCCTATTCATATTCCAGTCTCTTATTCAAATCAATGCATGGTTACTAGGGTAATGTGGACCCTAGCAACCAGATTTCTCAAACTGCAAACTGGAGAGCTGCTGAATAAAAAGCTAAATAACTCAAAAACCACAAATAATAAAAAATGAAAACCCATTGCAAATTGTCTCAGAATATCCCTCTCTACATCATACTAACAGTTAATGCAGGTGAACAACCTTTTTAAAGGAAAACTATACTCCCAAAATGAATATTTGAGCAACAGATAGTTCATATCAAATTACCGTATATATTTATGATTACCCAATGGCACATACTACTAAAAAAGTATATTATTATGGAAATTGTTTATTTACACAAAACAGTATTTTACATATGAGCTGTTTTATGCAATATCTTTTTATAGAGACCTACATTGTTTGAGGGGTATAGTTTTCCTTTAAGCATTTCACAAACCAGCAGAGCTAAATTCCCTTTAAACACCTGCACAAGTTATAAGCCCAGAGACATATTTGTACAATCCACAGACTAGCAGGGCACAGTTCCCCTTTAAATACACCAACAGGATATAAATACCAGAGAAAAACCTTTGCAGACTCCATAGACCTCCTAGGGGCAGGGGATCCTATTGGTGAGAGTCTTGGTACTGCAGTAGTGTGGAGTACAGTAAGTAAAGAGGGGTGTCCTACCACAGCCAGGGTGTACCCCAAAAGTCTCAGGAGAAAATGCCCCGAGCCAGGAGCTGCATGTACAACTTACTCATCCCCTATTTGTAACAGAAGTTTGTGTCAGTAGAGGACGGGACCCTGCTGGGTAAACTGGTTTGTCTACTCTACTCTGGGCAAGATAGTTCTTCACAGTCCTCTTTTTGGGGCATATTTACTAACATGAAAATGATCTATGGAGATGCTTCCCATAGCAACCAATCAGATCTTTGCTTTTATGTTATAACTAGGGTTGCCACCTGCTCGGTATTTTACCGGCCTGGCCAGTAAAAATTATTCTTCACCCTAATGTTATTAAAGGACCAGTAACATCCAAAATTTTTAAAAAAAATTTCGTTAGTATACCAAGAAAAGAAAAACACCAAGACAAATTAAACGTTAAAATCGCACAGCCTTTATTAAGAAATAAGTTCCCGAAACCCGCTTGTGCTCCTCTTCAGAAAAGGCGATCCACTGTGAGGTAGTGATGTGCGGGTCAGGGTTTCCCGACCCTAACCCGCCCTTCCAGGTTCCTTTTATAGACCCGTGCCGCAGATGACGTCACAATGATGTCACAAAAGGGGCGGGGCAAGCAGATGTGAGAATATAAAACCGGAACCCGGAAGTTGGCATTTGAAGGTGGCGGGCGGGGAGAGCAGGAGAAGAGCTCAACCCGCACCCCCGAGGAGCAGTGCGAGGTCGACCCAAACCCGTGGGTCCCCGGTCGGCCCACACATCACTACGGTGCGGCGCTCAATTTCTCCTCCCTGCCTTCCTTATAGGAGATAGCCAGGGAGGAGAAATCGAGCACAGAACTATGGATCGTCGCCTTTTCCTTATAGGAGATAGCCAGGGAGGAGAAATCGAGCGCCGAACGATGGATCGTCACCTTTTCTGAAGAGGAGCGGAAGCGGATTTTCGGTAAATTATTTCTTAATAAAATATTGTTTTCCGTGTTGTACTAACTATTTTTTTTAAAAAATGTGTTTGATGTTACTGGTTCTTTAATAGGGAAAAAATATAAATATAGAGGACGGGCGGCTTTTTTTCCTAATAAAGGCGGCAATCGTGGTTATAACGTGTAGGCGACTGTTTAAATCGAATTGCTAACTGGTTGCCACAGGCAACATCTCCAAAGATTTTTATCTCCAATGTTAGTAAACATGTCCCTTTTTTTATTTGGGAACAGAAGGAACTATAGAAAAAGGTTTATTTGAATCAAGTACCTTTCAGTTGCCGAGCGACGACCAGGGTGCGTCACAACATGTGTCCCCCGTGTGTATAAAGAATGAGAGCAGAGTGGGTGAGAGGCAAGTGATTTCTACTTCATCATTTGACTAAATGAGTGGAAGATGCAGAGACATATATAATACACGCAGCTTACAGGGCTGAATTGAAATTCATTCGCAATCGGACTTTCCAGATATTTCCTTGAATTTCCACGTGACACTACTCGCTCAGGCACATCCAGCTGTTGTACTACAACTCCCACAATCCCCTAAATCCCACTTGTATCCACAAAGCCCTGAGCATGAGCCTCCCCCTTTAGCTGCCCCCCGGGATAACTCTCTGCAGGGATAAAGCCACGGACAAGGGCACTGACATGAAGTGGAGCAAACAGGGACAATGGGAGGAGAGAGAGAACCCGTACCTCCGGCTGCAGTCCGGCTTACAGGAAGTGAGGAGCAGGTGCACTCCAATACAGGGCTGGAAGGAAACCAGGAAACATAACACATTGGTTCCCGTAGCAAATAGCGACACCTAGTGGCTGAACATTACAACTGCTGAGCAGGTATTTTACAAGATGCTTCCAGTTATAAAGTTCATTATAAAAAGCCAAATCCATCCTAAACTCTTCTAATAATAGATCTCCTTCATTCTTTGAAGCATTTTCTTGAGTAGATATGAGACTCTTCTAACTCAATACAGTATAATAAAGTATTGTGTCTGCACCCACCCCCCCCACCCAACTGCCAGTTCAAATAGGAAACTAGTGTGTGGTTATGCTTATATATATTATACTGTTTATATATATATTATACTGTTTATATATATATTATACTGCTTATCTATATTATATATTATACTGCTTATATATATATTATACTGCTTATATGTCTTATATATACTGCTTATATATATATTATATATTGTACTGCTTATATATATTATACTGCTTATCTATATTATATATTATACTGCTTATCTATATTATATTATACTGCTTATATGTATTATACTGCTTAGTTTCACAGAAGAGGGCGTTGGATCCTTGTATGTGTTTGGAATAAACATCTATTCCATGCTTATATACTGCTTATATGTATTGCTTATATGTATTATATATACTGCTTATAAATGAACTTATGCCTCTATATTTGGAACTAACATTCTTGGCTGCATAATCTACAAAGTACAGGATCGCACAGGTGCAATGAAGCCGAGACCCACACCCTAATATATAGGGAATGGTGTGCTCCCCTGAAACCATACCTCCCAACAGTCCCTCGTTTGTACTGGAAAGTCCCTCTTTTCTCTGCACTGAACAGCCAGAAAAAGAAACAAAGTTTCTCACTTAATTGGCTTTTAGCAGAGAGCCCAGAACAGCTAACAGGTGCAAATAAGATACTTTGTAACAATTTTGAGACACAAAAACACAGTTTAGATAAGGAGAAATATTTTCAAACTTTCATAACCTGCCAAATTTTAATTAGGGGGTGTGGTCACACAAAGGGCGTGGTCAAAATTTTTTGCTGCGCTACGTGTGAAAACATTTTTTGTCCCTCTTTTTATTTCCAAAATGTTGGGAGGTGTGCCTGAAACTGATGTGGGTGTTTTGACCTCTAACCATTCACAGTATCCTATAAACATGGTTGACATTGATATTAAAAAGATGGTTCACCTTTAAAGGAGAAGGAAAGTCATCCTGCACTTGGGGGTGCCAAATGTTAGGCACCCCCAAGTGATTGTATTGACTTACCTGAAACCCCGGGTCGGTGCTCCTATCAGCAGAACTGCACTGGCCTAGGGTTATACCAGTGAGCACCTTCTTCAAGTTTCCCGGGGCAGACGCATGTGCAGTAGAACGAAATAGCGACTTTTTAGTTAAAGTTCGGCTTTTCACTCTAATGCGCATGCGCAGCCGCACGAAGGAAAGAGGAGGGAAGAGGATGGCTCCGTGGTGCTCACTGGTATAACCCCCAGGCCTGTGCAGTTTTCTGCTGATAGGAGCACCAGCCCGGGGGTTTCAGGTAAGTCAATACAACTTGGCACCCCCAAGTGTACAAAGCCTTTCTTTCTTATTTAAATTAACTTTTAGTATGTTATAGAATGGCCCATTCTAAGCAACTTTTCAATTGGCCTTCATATTTACTAGCTTCTTCTTCTGACTCTTCCCAGCTTTCAACTTGGGGGTCACTGACCCCATCTAAAAAATAGGGATGCACCGAATCCATTATTTTGGATCCAGCCAAACCCCCGAATCCTTCGCAAAAGATTAATCCGAATACCGAACTGAATCCTAATTTGCAAATTAGGGGTGGGAACGGGAAAACATTTTTTACTTCCTTGTTTTGTGACAAAAGGTCACTCGATTTCCCTCCCCGCCCCTAATTAGTAGGGATGCACAAATCTTTGTTCCTGGCCAAACCGAATCTGAGTTTGCATATGTAAATTAGGGGCAGGTAGGGAAATAACGTGACTTTTCAGAAGAATTTTTTCCACTTTTTCCTTTTACTGTCCCTAATTTGCATACGCAAATTAGGATTCAGATTCAGTTCGGTATTCTGCCGAATCTTTCACCAAGGATTTGGCGAAATCCCAAATAGTGGATTTGGTGCATCCCTACTAATTAGCATATACAAATTAGGATTCACTTCAGCATGGCCGAAGGCCAAATCCGAATCCTGTTGAAAATGGCCGAATCCCGAACCGAATCTTGGATTCAGTGCAAGGCTCTTATTCAAATCTGTGCATGGTTGCTATGGGAATTTGGACCTTAGCAACCAGATGCTGAATAAAAAGCTAAATAACTCAAAAACCACAAAAAATAAAAACCATGTGCAAATTGTCTCAGAATATCACTCTCTACATCATACTAAAAGTGGATTTAAAGGCAAACAACCCCCTTTAATCCCATGTCCCTACATGACAATGGAAAAAGAGAGCAGTCCAGGAATAGGAAGTACAGAGAATCAGAACTGCTCCTGGGTAAGTACAGGGGGAGATTCAGCCATGATGGGGTGGTGGTGCTCGGTTTCTAATTGGCTGCTGCCCCAGCATGCTTGGTAGTGCTCTTATTCAAAGGGGATCCACAACATGAAGAGCAAATTTCATTTTCCGGTTTGGTATTTCTGCAAAATCATTTGCTCCAGGCAAAGCAACAGGGAGAGAATAGAAGTCGGGAAGTGGGAGCAGGAACACAGTTTGTAGATATTTACTTTATCTCCCCCAAATCACACACTAAAGGAAAGTCGATGGACCATTTATAAGAAATACTGATTTTTTTTTTATTTATTATTCATTACTATGTGAATCCAAAAATGATGGGAAAATAATCTCAGATCTCTAATAGAAAAAGAGCACAGGCAGCCAATTCCTCCTCTTCTTGTTAAGTCCCACGCAATGGACCTTGATTTGGGCCACCAGTAAAAACCCACTTGGACCTTTGTAAGTAGGGCAGGACCCCCGTTACCTAAAAACTGGTCTTTCTGCCTCCTGCACCTGATCCAACACTCCACATTGATTGGGGGAGGGGCATTGGTGCAGGTAGATTTTATATGGCAAATTGATGTCCATAGGACAGCTATTCCAATCTATGCTCTGGAGCTTTTCCTGAAAGGTAAGTGCTCATTTGCCATTGGAATTTCCACCTGGGCACATGACTCTCGTCTCCCCCCACTTAATAACTGTAAAAAAAAACTCAGCGTCTCTGTAATTTGATTCCCTGAGCTGCTCTTCTACCTATTGGCACACAGGGACCCAGCTAATCAGACCGGGATCCCATTTCTTATGATGTTTATGGACAGTGTAATTCAGGCTGATGGACACTAGGGGAGCTCTTGTTACATCAACTGCTTTCTCTGGCAGAACTAAACCCTAAAAAATGAATATGGGTAAAAATGTCCTATTTTATATAGTGAACTTATTGCAGGAGGCTAAAGTTTGAGCTTGTCAATAGCAGCAATGATCCAGGACTTCAAACTTGTCACAGGGGGTCACCATCTTGGAAAGTGTCTATGACACTCACATGCTCAGTGGGCTCTGATTGGCTGTTCAGAAGCTAAGCTTAGGGCTCGTCACTAATTATCCAGCAGAAAATGAGCTTCCCCTGTTATATAAGCTGATGCTACAGGTTTGCTGATTATTAAATTCTGATGCTAATTGCACTGGTTTCTGTGAAGTGAATCAGGAGAAAAAAAGATGGGGAGCTACTGGGGCATCTTTGGAGACACAGATCTTTACTGCTAAAGGGCTGTGGTTGCCTTGGGCTGGTACAGAAGCACAAAACATCATGTACAACATTTCTACCTACTTCTTTAGTTAGGCTTTCCTTGTTCTTTAAAGGAGAACTCAACCCCCCCAGTACCCAACATAGTCCCTCCTCCCTGCTCTCCCCCTGCATAGGTAATAACACCTATAAGTGCCCCTAATCCTTTGTTTGTTTATAGGTGCAGAGGAAGTGCAGCGGAGCTCATGGGTGCCACCTTACACTCTTCTGTATTCTGTTTTCCCTTTGGAAATTTCCGTCATTTTTGGCGCATGCACAGTTGCTACAAACAGAAAGACTGATCCGACTGCCCATGCACCAATACCAATACCAATGCACCCATGAGCTCTGCTGCGCTTACTCTGCACCTATAGGCAAATAAAGGATATGGGGCACTTAAAGGTATCACCTACGTGGGGGGGGGAGCAGGGAGGGGGGACTATGTAGGGTACTGGGTAGGGAGTTTTATTATTGGGGGGGTTGAGTTCTCCTTTAATCTTTCTCCCATCAGTTCATAGGGTGCAACTACTACCCAAATGTCCTTAATGAATCACCACTGTGCATCCTCACTAGGGGTAAAGCTCTGTTCTCTCATTGGCTCAATACCTTGCCCCATATTAACCAGGATATCGGAGCGCACTCAACAGTAGCCAGACACGGTGTTAGAAATGTCTATGGGATCTTGTTGCCCCCCCATGCCAGGGACATTTTGGTTTGGCCCCACATATTAAGGCAGAAGAAGGCCAAGGCAATGATACTGTGATCCAGTAAGAAAGTTCTGGTTGGGAGAAGCTGATGGATAGACACATGGCCCATGATTACTCTTCCATTTAATCAGCTCTAACACAGGAACAATAGCCCACCAAGCAGATCTTGTTTATTGGGTAAATGCTAATTCTGTGCCAGACTTTATTGTTGAAACCTCGTCACATGACTTTTCTGGTGTTTTTTAAGGCTGCTGTTAATAGGGAAACTCTCCCCACATTCCATGCATGAGAAAGGTCTCTCCCTCGTGTGGAGTTTTTGGTGCGTGTGCAGGTTGCCCTGCTGAGAGAAACATTTCCCGCACTCGCAACAGACATAGGGTTTCTCCCCTTTGTGAATCATCTGATGCGTCCGAAGCTGAGTCTTCCTTTGGAAAGTCTTCCCACAATCGGGACAGGAAAAAGGTTTCTCCCCTGTGTGAGCCCTCTGGTGGTTGTACAGGCTGCCGCTGTGTGAGAAACTTTTGCCGCATTCCGCGCATACGAATGGTTTCTCCCCCGTGTGTATTAACGCATGAGTCATTAGGGTGAACTTGTTATAGAAGCGTTTCCCGCACTCGCTGCAGGTAAACGGTTTCTCTCCCGTGTGAACTTTATGATGGATACAAAGATTCTTCTTCCTAGAGAACATTTTCCCACATTCTGTACACGAGAACGGTTTCTCCCCCGTGTGAACCTTCTCGTGCTGAAGGAGTCGGCTCTTGTAGGAGAATCCCTTCCCGCATTCTGCACACATGAAAGATTTCTCCCCCGTGTGAATTTTTTGGTGACTGTGAAGTTGGCTCTTTAAAGAGAAGCTTTTGCCACATTCTGAACATGTGAATGGTTTCTCCCCGGAGTGAGTTCTTTGGTGTTGCTGGAGAAAACTCTTATAAGGGAAACTCTTGCCACATTCTGTACATGGGAAACCCTTCTCGTCCGTATGGGTTTTCTGGTGACTGTGAAGCTGGCTCTTTAAAAAGAAGCTTTTACCGCATTCAGTGCAGGAGAATGGTTTCTCCCCTAAATGGGTCTTCTCGTGTGCCAGAAGGCCGCTCCTCTGTGAGAAGTGTTTCCCACATTCTTGACAGGAGTACGGCTTCTCTCCCGTATGAACTTTATGGTGGGTGTACAGGTTGTGTATCTGAGAGAACCTCTTCCCACACTCTGTGCATGTGAAGGGTTTCTCCCCTGTGTGAACCTTCTGATGAGAATAAAGGTTACTCATCTGAGAGAAACACTTGCCGCACTCAGAGCATGCATAGGGTTTCTCTCCTTTGTGAATCATCTCGTGCCTCAGGAGCTTGTGTTTCCTTATGAAGCTTTTCCCGCAGTCTGCGCAGGAGAATGGCCGCTCCCCGGTGTGAATCAGCTGGTGGGTCTGCAGACTCTGTTTGCTGCTGTAGAGCTTCCCACACTCAGGACACATAAAATGTTTCTGTACCGTGAAGGTCTTCTTCTGTAATTTGGTACTTTTCTTATTCAAAGTTCGGGGGCAATGGTGGGTGCCAAGATCCCTGTTTTCAGAGAAGACCATGCCGCAATGACAGCAGATAAAACACGATGATACTTCTCCTCCATGCGCCGACCCCTGGATTTCATTGAAAGTATCATATGGGTCATTGCTTTTTGGCACTTGTGAGTTTATGAAAAGGCTTAGTGTTCTGGAAGACAAATTTCCCTGGTTGGTTTCTAGGAAAAGAATGTAAAAAAAGGGATATTTTTTTATCTCAAAACTGCACTTTTTTATACATAATATTTAGCATTACTTTGAATTAAAGGAGACATACTGTATTATGTAAAAAACAAAAATATACCAGTACATTAAACTAATTTAGATAAAGAAGGAATGTGCTTTAAAAAGTTGTGTTTCATGTTACTTTATTGAAAAACTAGCCCTGCCCATCTATTCCACTTGCTGCTGCCTCCTTTCCCAGGCTGTGCAGGGGGGCTGCACACTGAACTGTAGGATAGAAACCAATCAGCAGCTAGACTGACCTGATAGGGAACTGAAGCCTGTCTTTGCTTATGTGACTGCAGTGCTCGGATTGTTTGTCCCCCTCCTACAGTTAGGGTCGGACTGGGGGCATACTGGGGCTGCTGTCTCAGGGCCCCCCTGCATATGCTTTTTTTTTGCCGTGCATGCATGTCTTTTCTTCTTTGCTTGCTTATTTTTTTTTTACGTGACCGTCCCAGAAACATGATTCAGGAAGCAGATCTGGGCCAGCTGGGCCCACCGAGTTTTTTCCCAGGGGGGCCGTCGGCCCAGTCCGACCCTGCCTACTGTGCTTCTGGCAGGGACCATTAGGACACACCACCCCTCATTTGAAACAGGGAAAGGGGCCAGAGAACATCTATGGCAGGGGTCCCCAAACTTTTTTCCTATGAGCCACATCGGAATGTAAAAAAAGTTGGAGAGCAACACGAAAACCTGCGGAACCCTGCTGGTTGCAGATAGAAGTTTCGGGAGCGGGTTTGCAGGGTTGCGGGTCTTCTCAATAGCGAGTTTTACTGTTTTTTTTCTGATCACGTCTACTTCCAATGATGTCACTTCCGGTTTACAATGACAGCACTTCCGGTTTTACTCCTTTTTTTCTGATCATGCCAACATCTAATGATGTCACTTCCAGTTTACAATGACAGCACTTCCTGTTTCTTGATGGTCGACAGGTTGCGGATAAAGTACTTGCGGTCGGGGTAGGGGGTCCAAACGGGTAAGTATGTGGGTTGCGGGTCCTGGTGTGGGTTGGATTTAACAAATTGGTTCTGCGCAGGATTCTAACACAAGTATGAAAAAGTCCCTGGGGGTATCAAATAAGGGCTGTGATTGGCTCTTTGGCAGCCCCTATGGGGACTGGCAGCTACAGGAGACTCTGTTTGGCAGGACACCTGGTTTTTATACAACCAGAACTTGCCTCCAATCCTGGAATTCAAAAATAAGCTCCTGCTTTGAGGCCACTGGGAGCAACATCCAAGGGGTTGATGGGGAACATGCTGCTCACAAGCCACTGATTGGAGATCACTAATCTATGGGGAGCTCTAATAAAGGAGCTTATTAAGAAGACAATATTCATTTACAGCCAAAATAAAATCAGAACCATCTAGTATACATTATTGCCTACAAAATTAGTTTTTTTTTAATTTATCCTTTAAAGAATTTTTGGACAAAAACCGCAGCAGTTGGCACGCCATTTTCACTGCCTGGGTAGTGAAGCAGAGTTGAATGGCTCCATCTCCCGCCACTGAATGTTCTCCTGTAAACAATGGCCGATACTGAGCATGTGCAGTTGCAGCCCATCAAGACTTGGGTTCAAAGGTGCACAACGGGGTATGTTTTGGGTCTGCGAGCCCTTACTGAGAACATTCAGCAGCTAAAGATGAATATGTCTGACAGATGAGGATCACTTCTTAATCTTCTGGTTTAACTGTTTTTATTGAGTTTTCCAACCAAGCCCTTCTTAATTTTTATGACTTTCCTTTTCAAACTCCATGAAGGGACTTTGGGAAACTGGAAGCACCGGTTGTATATAAAGAGATGGTTTCTATACTCACTGGGATCCACCTGAGCCTTGGGGAGATGATCCCCATTAAGTGCTTCAGTCTCTGATTTCACTTGCCCTGACCCAATCCCTGGGGACTCTAATAAAAAAGAGAATGTAACGTAAAATACGTTGGCTTCAACTGCTTTATATATTCACAACCAGAATAAGCAACTGCACCTCTTGCAAATGAACTTTAATCTGAAAATACGTGGGCGGAAAATAAAGGTCTATTTTACAAGGAGATGAAGCCTCGCTCGCTGCTGCAGCCCATTGCATCCCACAAGGTGCTCTCCCCATAGTCTGGCAAACACTGGGTTAATTCCTAGTAAGAGCTGAAGGCTAGGAACCATACCCAGGCTTTAGACGGGAATACAGATAATGTCAGCAAAATACCCATTCCATTGAATTTTAATATTCAATTACACCAAACCTGAACCTTAGGGGTGTGTGTATTATTAACACTGGAGACAAACATCTCCCGGTTCTGTTGCCGATAGCAACCAATTCAGCAAATAGATCTGAGCAGTCGCCGACAAGTTTGAGAACAAAAACTAAGATCTAATTGGTTGCTATGAGCAACATCACTGGTGATTTTTGTTGCCATTGTTAATAAATATGCCCCTAAATGTCACAGTTAGTCCTGTGCAACAGAACTCAGTGCTACTTACCTTCATCAGTTAATGGAACTGGTGACTTCTGCAACGAGTTCTCATAGTCATCAGACTCGTCTTTTATTGTAATTTGAGTTATCTCGGACTCCAGATCTAGGAAACCAGTTATAAGAATAAATATTGGGAGTGAGAGATCAGAAACAGGTCACCAGTGATACTTTCCACTAAACACTTTCATGTCTGTCCAACAAACCCAAAACGTTTTTATAAAGCCCAAATAACTCCCCTAGTGAGATCCCCATTGTACAACAAGACTTACCATCATCATAAACTGAGTCTATTTCCCTCTTTATTATGGACAGGTGGTTCTCTTCAGTCTTCACTTTCACCTCCATCCTCTCTCTTGGAAGCTCTACAGAAATAGAAAGAAATTCAATTTATATAAAGCTGCCTGTGGGGGCTACACATGGGATCCCCCTCTCATATCACTACAATACATACTTGTTGTACAGGGACCAGTTTATCCCCCAGTCCCACAGTCTCCCCTCTCTATCAGTCCCTGCAGCAGGATTAACCCCCAGTCTCCCCTCTCTATCAGTCCCTGCAGCAGGATTAACCCCCAGTCTCCCCTCTCTATCAGTCCCTGCAGCAGGATTAACCCCCAGTCTCCCCTCTCTATCAGTCCCTGCAGCAGGATTAACCCCCAGTCTCCCCTCTCTATCAGTCCCTGCAGCAGGATTAACCCCCAGTCTCCCCTCTCTATCAGTCCCTGCAGCAGGATTAACCCCCAGTCTCCCCTCTCTATCAGTCCCTGCAGCAGGATTAACCCCCAGTCTCCCCTCTCTATCAGTCCCTGCACCAGGATTAACCCCCAGTCTCCCCTCTCTACCAGTCCCTGCAGCAGGATTAACCCCCAGTCTCCCCTCTCTATCAGTCCCTGCAGCAGGATTAACCCCCAGTCTCCCCTCTCTACCAGTCCCTGCAGCAGGATTAACCCCCAGTCTCCCCTCTCTATCAGTCCCTGCAGCAGGATTAACCCCCAGTTTCTCCTCTCTATCAGTCCCTGCAGCAGGATTAACCCCCAGTATCCCCTCTCTATCATTCCCTGCAGCAGGATTAACCCCCAGTATCCCCTCTCTATCAGTCCCTGCAGCAGGATTAACCCCCAGTATCCCCTCTCTATCAGTCCCTGCAGCAGGATTAACCCCCAGTTTCTCCTCTCTATCAGTCCCTGCAGCAGGATTAACCCCCAGTATCCCCTCTCTATCAGTCCCTGCAGCAGGATTAACCCCCAGTCTCCCCTCTCTATCAGTCCCTGCAGCAGGATTAACCCCCAGTCTCCCCTCTCTATCAGTCCCTGCAGCAGGATTAACCCCCAGTCTCCCCTCTCTATCAGTCCCTGCAGCAGGATTAACCCCCAGTCTCCCCTCTCTATCAGTCCCTGCAGCAGGATTAACCCCCAGTCTCCCCTCTCTATCAGTCCCTGCACCAGGATTAACCCCCAGTCTCCCCTCTCTACCAGTCCCTGCAGCAGGATTAACCCCCAGTCTCCCCTCTCTATCAGTCCCTGCAGCAGGATTAACCCCCAGTCTCCCCTCTCTACCAGTCCCTGCAGCAGGATTAACCCCCAGTCTCCCCTCTCTATCAGTCCCTGCAGCAGGATTAACCCCCAGTCTCCCCTCTCTATCAGTCTCTGCAGCAGGATTAACCCCCAGTCTCCCCTCTCTATCAGTCCCTGCAGCAGGATTAACCCCCAGTCTCCCCTCTCTATCAGTCCCTGCAGCAGGATTAACCCCCAGTCTCCCCTCTCTATCAGTCTCTGCAGCAGGATTAACCCCCAGTCTCCCCTCTCTATCAGTCCCTGCAGCAGGATTAACCCCCAGTCTCCCCTCTCTATCAGTCCCTGCAGCAGGATTAACCCCCAGTCTCCCCTCTCGATCAGTCCCTGCAGCAGGATTAACCCCCAGTCTCCCCTCTCTATCAGTCCCTGCAGCAGGATTAAGCCCCAGTCTCCCCTCTCTATCAGTCTCTGCAGCAGGATTAACCCCCAGTCTCCCCTCTCTATCAGTCCCTGCAGCAGGATTAACCCCCAGTCTCCCCTCTCTATCAGTCCCTGCAGCAGGATTAACCCCCAGTCTCCCCCCTCTATCAGTCCCTGCAGCAGGATTAACCCCCAGTCTCCCCTCTCTATCAGTCCCTGCAGCAGGATTAACCCCCAGTCTCCCCTCTCTATCAGTCTCTACAGCAGGATTAACCCCCAGTCTCCCCTCTCTATCAGTCCCTGCAGCAGGATTAACCCCCAGTCTCCCCTCTCTATCAGTCCCTGCAGCAGGATTAACCCCCAGTCTCCCCTCTCTATCAGTCCCTGCAGCAGGATTAACCCCCAGTCTCCCCTCTCTATCAGTCCCTGCAGCAGGATTAACCCCCAGTCTCCCCTCTCTATCAGTCCCTGCAGCAGGATTAACCCCCAGTCTCCCCTCTCTATCAGTCCCTACAGCAGGATTAACCCCCAGTCTCCCCTCTCTATCAGTCCCTGCAGCAGGATTAACCCCAGTCTCCCCTCTCTATCAGTCCCTGCAGCAGGATTAACCCCCAGTCTCCCCTCTCTATCAGTCCCTGCAGCAGGATTAACCCCCAGTCTCCCCTCTCTATCAGTCCCTGCAGCAGCATTAACCCCCAGTCTCCCCTCTCTATCAGTCCCTGCAGCAGGATTAACCCCCAGTCTCCCCTCTCTATCAGTCCCTGCAGCAGGATTAAGCCCCAGTCTCCCCTCTCTATCAGTCCCTGCAGCAGGATTAACCCCCAGTCTCCCCTCTCTATCAGTCCCTGCAGCAGGATTAACCCCCAGTCTCCCCTCTCTATCAGTCCCTGCAGCAGGATTAAGCCCCAGTCTCCCCTCTCTATCAGTCCCTGCAGCAGGATTAACCCCCAGTCTCCCCTCTCTATCAGTCCCTGCAGCAGGATTAACCCCCAGTCTCCCCTCTCTATCAGTCCCTACAGCAGGATTAAGCCCCAGTCCCACAGACAGTACAGGAGGAGGAGGAGGAGGGAAAATGACTTACCCAGTAGATCAGGCTGGAGATGTGAGTACAGGGGATGGGAATGTCAGGGTCTCAGGAGAAGGGAGTTGCAGGGAGTTACAGGGAGCATTAGTTTATAATTGCCAGTCGGCTCCTCCCCTCACACCGCTGTTCTATCCGGGGGTCTGTTTTTGTGGGCGGGACTAGCATCTTCCAGCCGTATCTGGGGTGGAACATGTGTCCCTCCTTCATTATTTTTAATGTGGATCAACCCACAGTCCGAGGACCAATGAAAAGTAAGCATGATTTTGCTTCCGAGCTGTCATTGATGGGAGTCACTCCGCCATTTTGTCGGTTGGCAGGCGTTGCTCCTGATGCTGAACACGTCACATAGAGTTTAGAGCCCCGCCCCCTTTTTCTCCATAGCCACATTTAACACAATAGATCCGCGTGGGAGGCAGAACTCGTCTCTATTGAACACAGTAACCCCTTTTCACAGTTATCGTTTCTTATTATAAACCAATCAATAACTAGATGTTTGTCACATGACAGCTGAGGGGCGGGTGTATAAAGCCCCAGTGTCCGCACAGGGCTCCCCTCCGTGTTGTTTAATGGTATCGGCCGGGCCGCTTTTACTATACGATAAACAAGGCTTCTACCCAGTTTCACTGTGCGATATTTTATTAAATAAAATATTTATTTTGGGTGCGGACTGGCCCGCTGGCTTCATTGGGAAACCAGGTCCGTGCGTGTGTATTCAGAGTTCCTAGACTGACAGGGTCTGGCCTGCGGTGACATGAAGAATCAAACTACCAATCAGATGCTAGATCAGTGTCTGAGAAACAGCCAATTAAAGTGCAGAGAAAGGGCGCCAGGCTTTCTGGTCCCGCCTCCAGTGCAGATTACTTGACAGGACGGCTGTTCTGTGTTCCCTGCACATTCCCAGTCAGTGCTGAGAGAATGATACACATCTTCTTCCTTACTCCTAATGTTATTTATATAAACAGTCTCTTCATTTCCCCCACAGTTCCCTTATCTCAACATTCTTTCAGTCATATTTTCTGTTTCTCTTCAATTTCTCAGACTGTGGCACCATTAACCCTTTCCTTGCCTTAGCAAAAACTGCCACTGCCGTCCTGCCTGGAGTTCTGAGAGACATGGATAGGCTCCTTATTAAAGATTAAATTCATGTAGGGATGCCACTTTTTCTGATGGCTAATGCTGAACGGGGGCAGTGATGTAGGAACAGGCACGATGACATCAGAGCACAACGATGTTCGTAGAGTTATGACACCAGGGCAAGGTTATTACATCATCACTCAGATGCAACTGCCTGGATTTCTATTCAGTTTTCTCAATGTTTTAAAGTGTTGATGCCCAGTTCAAAACCCCAGAGGTGTCGCCCCTATCTCTAGCTATATTCTGCTACATGAGTAAGCCCAATCCTTTAATTACAGGTATGAGATCTATTATACAGAAATCCGTTATCTAGAAAGCTCAGGATCATTTAGAAAAAAAACATTCTTACTTTTGATTGATTTGCTTTTTTTTTTGAGAAATGAACTGCACTTGATAGTAACTAAGCCATGTTGAGGTGAGTGTCTTAGTATTTAAATGCTTTTCATGTATTGCCTGAAAACTGAACAGAAAGTTCAGATCCAAACAGGCTTTACAAAAACCGAACTGTTCAGGTCAAAGCCGGACAGATGGCAACCCTATATTCATGACTTTTTTGTGTTTTCCCATTTTATAATTACAGTTTACACCAACAGATGAACGGCACTCCGATAAAAAACAGGCTTTTTATTACTGGGCAATGTGGAAATACATAGGCCTTACGCGTTTCGGGAACACCTTCCCTTAATCATAGGCTTACAAAATGAATCGAAAATTTGCTTTATATACAATAGGTCTCCAGCGACCCCTGTTGGTTGTCTGGATTGTTACAGTTAAAAATGCATATCTACTATTGCTTTATTATATTATTTGTATTAATAAAAACAACCACACTTTGCTAAAATATATAAAACAAAAGAGGAGGAGAAGGGGGTAAAGAGAAAAAGACCCCTTTAGACCTTGGATATTACATATAATTATCTATTCAAATTAGCATATAGCATTATCCTTGTGGCTTAAGAGCTCGTAATTTTATTTCCCTTGGGACAAATTAGCTCTTTTTCATTTATTTAATATTCTGTTGTTTTAGATTTTTCCTTTTATCTGTTCCTTCACATATTGTGTTAGTACTAAGATGGATCGGTATGTGCAATCTTATATGCATGTATGGGGAAGAGGAATTGACATAATCAAATAAAGAAAAAACTTTGGGTTAGTCTTCCATTAGTTTATATGGTTATTGTATGAACAAAAACAAGTGTCCTAACTGGTTGTCCAATAACTCAACCTGGATCAGTAAATATTTGTATATTTGCTCAAATGGTACCACCTGTGTTCCACGTGTATCAATATAAATAAGCGATGTCATGTCTTGTATTCAGGCCTTTTGGCATTCTAGTTTCAAGTTTTAAGATCCAAAAGGCTTCCCTTAGGTTAATGGAGTGTAATAGGTCACCCCCTCTGAGTGGTACCTTTATCTGTTCAATAACTTTAACTGCCAGATCCTGGACACCTTTTGAAGAGCATAGGGCAAAATGTTTGCCCACAGGAGATCCCTCATCTTTTTTGTCTATCGCCCTAATATGCTCCCTGACCCTTTCCTTTAGGCAGCGGGTTGTGCGTCCCACATATTGTATCCCACAACATTTACATTCAAGTAGATAAATAACCCTCTTGGTATTACAATTATAGAAGCCATAATTTTGAAAAGTTTTCCCGGTGACATTGGATTTGAAATTGGGTCCTGTGGAGATAACCATGCATGTCTTGCATGGCATTGTCCCACATTTATATGTACCTCTAACTGAAAGCCAGGTACTCTTGGGATTGGTTGGAGCTTTAGTCACCAAACTAGGTGCCAGAATCTTCCCTAACGTAGGGGCTTTCCTTGGGACATATCTGATATCCATCGACTTCAGAATCTCCGCTAATCTCATATCATTATATAGTACTGGAATATGTTTCCTAATAATGCCACAAATTTTATTATACTCTTCACTGTATTCTGTTATAAAATAAACTTGATTGTCCCCTTTGGTGGCCTGAGTCCTAGTTTTTGGATATGGGTGCAAACGGGAACCATTTTTCTTTGTTAAACTCCCTGCTTTAGCAAGTGATGTCCTAACAATCTCTTTTGAGTAGCCCCGCCTACAAAGTCTGTCTCCTAGCAATCGGGATTGTTCATTGAATGTATTATCCTGGCTGCAATTCCTTCTATATCTGACAAACTGACTATAAGGGATACTGCGTATAGTGTGCTTAGGATGACAGCTATTGGCTTTTAGTATTGTGTTGCCTGCCGTCGATTTCCTAAAAATATTGGACTCGATGCATCCCCTCAAGTGATTACCTCTTAAATTAAGATCCAGAAAATTAATTTCCAGATGATTGTGCTCTAGTGAGAAAATTAAATTGTGTTGGTTATCGTTTAAATATGTGTGGAAGTCACCAATTAGCTCTTGTGGACCGCCCCATATGAACAGTAGGTCGTCTATGTAGCGGCCATACCATATTATGTGTTGGCGGAAGGGGTTTTTTGTTCCATAGACGTGGGACCGCTCCCACCACCCCATATAGAGGTTGGCGTAGGAAGGAGCAAAGGAAGCCCCCATAGCGGTCCCACGTCTTTGGAGATAAAAACCCCCATCAAAATAGAAAAAATTATGTGATAACAAATATTCCAAAACTAAAAGTGTAAAGTGGGTGAAATCTTCAGTGTACATTTGTGTATCTCTCATTATCTCAGTAATGGCAGTGACGCCCAATGAGTGTGGTATCATTGAATACAACGACTTCACATCCATTGTGACCCATGTGTACGTGTCTAACCATCTCACGGAAGACAGTTTATCCAACAAGTGACCTGAATCTCTAAGAAAAGAGTCCAGTTGAGGCACCAGGGGTTTCAGGCAAATATCCACCCAATCTGAAAGGCCTTCATTAACAGACCCTATGCTGGCCACAATGGGCCTACCTTCCGGGGACAACAAAGATTTGTGTATCTTAGGGAGGTGGTGGAAGATCGGGACTATAGGTTGTGTTCTCACCAAGTATTCCTTGTCCCGAGGGTCCACCACCCCCAACGACACCCCATAGGAAACCAGTTGTTCAATGATGGTCATATATTCACTTTGTGGATTGGAATATAATTTTTGATAGGTATCAGGATCGTTGAGCTGTCTTTCAGCTTCAGATATATAATCCGTGGTGTTCATGACCACAACACATCCTCCCTTATCCGCTTGTCTAATTGTGAGGGCTGCATTATCCCTCAAAGATTTTATAGCTGCTCTTTCCTCACCAGAGATATTCTCAGGGATCTTTCTAGGCCTATCCAAACTTAGTCTGGTTAGGTCCCCCTCAACAAGATCTTGAAAAATGTCCATAGAAGGGCATCTAGATTGTAAGGGATAAAAAGTAGAGGGCAATTTCTTAGACAAAAAAATATGACCTATGGTATTCTTTTGACTTTGGGACTCTGTTGTACCTTCCCTTTGTAACAAATTTAAATCTGTTAGGCAGCAGTATTCCCGAAAGGAAGGGAAATTGAGGGACCCATTTTGTTTGGCCCCAGTAAATGTGCTATTGATCTCTACCTGTTGAGTAGTATCACTATCAATCCCTATTCCACATGAACCAAAATGTCTACGTAGGGTTAATTTTCTGACAAACCTATTAACATCTAATAGAGTGTTAAAAAGACTGAAATGATGTGTGGGTGCAAACGACAACCCATTACTGAGGACTCTCTCTTGGATTGGAGTAAGGGGCATTGAGGAAATATTAACCACATTCTTGTCTTCTTTCTGCCTGATGGTTCCGTCTGGGCCAGTCCTTCTTGTCCGTTTTCTTGCGTTTCGGGAACGTGTCCTGGCCATGGTAGTTTTTTGCCTTTTTTGGTATCTCTGATGTGTCGAAATCCTCTAGGTCCAGTTCAGTCGGATTAACCCTAGTAGTACGTAAAGAAGTGGGCTCAGCATCCTCAGTACAAAAGGAAGTTTCCTCTCCTGAGTCACTGGGGGTACTCGAAAAGGATACTGACTTTTTGTGATTATATTTATTCTGTTTTTTCCTAAGAATAGATTTCGATTTATTCCACAAATAGACCATCTCGTTATCATAGTCTCTTTTATCCCTTTTCAGTTTCCGTTTCTTACGGATGCTAACTGAGGTTTCCAATTTAGAGAGATGTTCCTGCAATTTCGTATCTAATCTGTCAAAATCAGGGGATTTTTCAAGGGATGTAAGCTGTATTTGTGATTCTTTGATCCCATCTCTGATGTTGGAAAGTTCCTGTCGTTTGTAGTCAATTATAAGACCCATCAGTTCCAAGGAGCATTTGGATAATGTATCATTCCACTTATTGGCGAAATCCTGATCTCCCCTGGCAAATGTGGGATATTTTCTCAATCTTAACCCCCTGGGAACCCACTTTAGGGAGATGTACTTTTCAAGGGTTAAAATATCCCAACATGTTAATAGTTCATATGACATCTGTTTTTCCAGGGTTTTAAATAAATTGGACACCATATTAGTCCCATCATCATCAGCCTCCATGTCCCCTAGCATAATTTCATATCTATTAAATCTGTGCACACGATCCTCCAAAGTTTCCAAGGCACATAGTCCAACACCCTCCCCAGATTCCACAGTCCCACATCCTGCCATGGTTGGGTTAAAACTCTGCTAAAATTATTGTGCAGAGAAATTTTTTTGTGTTGTTTTAACCCGTATTTGGGAAGCAGCTGTTTAGAAAAATGGCTAATAGCCACAAAATTAGAGCATTATAATGTTCAAAAATCTAAAAGGTAGTCTTTGACTTGTTGGTAAAAGAACAGTCTATGGCACTCTAATAAGCTCCTTAGAAGGCCCAGTGTGCAGGTATATTATATATGTATAAAAAAAGCAAACACATATAAAGAAAATCTGGCCAGTGCGAAGCACTCACATAAGCTTTAAGTCATAGATCGAAAATTGCACATTACCAGATCCGTCGTGTAGCAAGAATCCTTACTTTACAGACCCCAGGTACCTGTAGCGTGCTTCAGTATGTGCTATGTCGATCCAGCGCTAATGGGCCAGTACTTCGCATGGGGCAGAGAGATTTTAGGCTGTAGTGTCATAGGCGTGTGTGCAGCGCAGGTCGAATTCGGCTTTTTTGATCCCGCTGAGAAATCACAAGCGGTTGCTCAGCCGTGAAGAGACGCGTCCTCCACTTTGTCTCCCACAGCGTCCTGTAATGCGCCTGTCAGTCAGCGCCGGATCCGTGCAGGAGGGAGCCGCTAACTGTTGATGCTGGGTGCTGGAAATGCCGTTATCGCCACAGCAGCTGCTCCTTGATGGCCGCACTCCTCACACAGCTCACCACCCACAGGGAGGGAAACGGAGCGGAGAAAAACTTTTTTCAGCGCCCGCTGGTGAAGAATCCTCAGCCAAACACGCTAACCCCGACACTTCAGCAATAGAGCCCGCTAGTATTAACGCTCAGTCCGTTATAACAGACTCTCCGCCTCCAGAGTTACAACAGGTGCAGGTAATCAGCTGTGTTAATTTCTTGCCTCGCTCTGCCTCTGACACCTAGTTTGGTGACTAAAGCTCCAACCAATCCCAAGAGTACCTGGCTTTCAGTTAGAGGTACATATAAATGTGGGACAATGCCATGCAAGACATGCATGGTTATCTCCACAGGACCCAATTTCAAATCCAATGTCACCGGGAAAACTTTTCAAAATTATGGCTTCTATAATTGTAATACCAAGAGGGTTATTTATCTACTTGAATGTAAATGTTGTGGGATACAATATGTGGGACGCACAACCCGCTGCCTAAAGGAAAGGGTCAGGGAGCATATTAGGGCGATAGACAAAAAAGATGAGGGATCTCCTGTGGGCAAACATTTTGCCCTATGCTCTTCAAAAGGTGTCCAGGATCTGGCAGTTAAAGTTATTGAACAGATAAAGGTACCACTCAGAGGGGGTGACCTATTACACTCCATTAACCTAAGGGAAGCCTTTTGGATCTTAAAACTTGAAACTAGAATGCCAAAAGGCCTGAATACAAGACATGACATCGCTTATTTATATTGATACACGTGGAACACAGGTGGTACCATTTGAGCACATATACAAATATTTACTGATCCAGGTTGAGTTATTGGACAACCAGTTAGGACACTTGTTTTTGTTCATACAATAACCATATAAACTAATGGAAGACTAACCCAAAGTTTTTTCTTTATTTGATTATGTCAATTCCTCTTCCCCATACATGCATATAAGATTGCACATACCGATCCATCTTAGTACTAACACAATATGTGAAGGAACAGATAAAAGGAAAAATGTAAAACAACAGAATATTAAATAAATGAAAAAGAGCTAATTTGTCCCAAGGGAAATAAAATTACGAGCTCTTAAGACACAAGGATAATGCTATATGCTAATTTGAATAGATAATTATATGTAATATCCAAGGTCTAAAGGGGTCTTTTTCTCTTTACCCCCTTCTCCTCCTCTTTTGTTTTATATATTTTAGCAAAGTGTGGTTGTTTTTATTAATACAAATAATATAATAAAGCAATAGTAGATATGCATTTCATCCAGACAACCAACAGGGGTCGCTGGAGACCTATTGTATATAAAGCAAATTTTCGATTCATTTTGTAAGCCTATGATTAAGGGAAGGTGTTCCCGAAACGCGTAAGGCCTATGTATTTCCACATTGCCCAGTAATAAAAAGCCTGTTTTTTATCGGAGTGCCGTTCATCTGTTGGTGTATACATTTGCGGCAGTGGGGACACTGCGGACTGAGCACCCGACTTCAAAGGGAAGCAGCGAAGTGGTGGTGAGTTGGAGCGGTCCTAATTGGTGTTGTTGTAATTACAGTTTATCTGCACCAAGACAGACCCCATTTCTTAAAGGAAAACTATACCCCCAAACAATGTAGGTCTCTATAAAAAGATATTGCATAAAACAGCTCATATGTAAAACCTGCTTCATGTAAATAAACCATTTTCATAATAATATACTTTTTAGTAGTATGTGCCATTGGGTAATAATAAATAGAAAATTGCCATTTTAAAAAATAAGGGCCGCCCCTGGGATCATACGATTCACGGTGCACACAAACAAATCATACTTGTTAGGTCACATGAGCCAATTAACAGACAGAGTTGTGTCTTTTGCTTCCTCACTGGCCATTTTCTATTTAGAGTTACCCAATGGCACATACTACTAAACATGCATATTGTAAAGAAAATGGTTCATTTACATGAAGCAGCGTTTTACACATGAGCTGTTTTATTCAATATCATTTTATAGAGACCTACATTGTTTGCGGGGTATAGTTTTCCTTTAAGGACAGGCTGGTACTGAGTATTTATGGGGTAGGTAGTGTCCAAAGATTTCCTATTTAGGGCTCATTGGGTCATTTGGTGGAACCAGATAGACTGGCTAAATTACTGACACAGAAGTACCTTTCTCTATATAAGAGCTGCCTGTCTGTCTGTCTGACTCCACACTTACTGCCAGTCTGTGCATCAATGGCACCTGAGGACAGAAATGACAGTTGCCCCATGAGTCTGTTTAGCAAGGGGCGAAATGCAGGAGTGGCACTCATTCACTTATTCAGGCATTGGCCAAAGAACTAATTATGGTTTTTCGGACGTTGATTAGAGAAGCCAAACTGCAAAGGATCCATTGTTTTGGGCTGATATTGAGCCTAATGTACTGAAATCTCGCACAGCACTCACTTTGCCACAGAATCAGACACTCTTGGCAATCTCCAAATATAATCACTAGATGTCGCTATACGCCATAGGAACTCAATAATGTGGGGATCTCGGTACCTACACGGAATTATTTTCTGGTGCTGCGCATTTCCTTCCTATGTTGCAGAGCGGTACATACGGTAGGTTATGCTGCTCACCTGTTCTACCAGGGGACATAGACTGTGAGCTGTGACGAGCCTTGGCCCTGTATATATTTAGATATATTACCCTGGTATACAGAGCTGCTGTCAACCCCCTGTTGCCTTAAAGGAACAGTAACACCAAAAAACGAAAGTGTTTTAAAGGAATGACAATATAATGTAGTGTTGCCCTGCACTGGTATAACTGGTGTGTTTGCTTCAGAAACACTACTATACTTTATACAAACAAGCTGCTGTGTAGCCATGGGGGCAGCCATTCAAGCACAGGATACACAGTAGATAACAGATAAGTACTACTATAGTTTATATAAACAAGCTGCTGTGTAGCCATGGGGGCAGCCATTCAAGCACAGGATACACAGTAGATAACAGATAAGTACCACTATAGTTTATATAAACAAGCTGCTGTGTAGCCATGGGGGCAGCCATTCAAGCACAGGATACACAGTAGATAACAGATAAGTACTACTATAGTTTATATAAACAAGCTGCTGTGTAGCCATGGGGGCAGCCATTCAAGCACAGGATACACAGTAGATAACAGATAAGCAGTGGCGTAACTTCCCGGGGGAGCAGGGGGTGCAATTGGGCCAGGGCCCGCACCCCCCTCAGGGCCCCCCGGCAGTCACGCAACCACTGGAGTCGGCTGCAGCCACATGGACGAGGGTGGGGGGCGGGGCCCGGCTGCACGGCCGCACCAGGGCCCGCCCCCACCTAGTCCCGTCACTGCAGATAAGTACTACTATAATTTATATAAACAAGCTGCTGTGTAGCCATGGGGGCAGCCATTCAGGAACATGATACACAGTAGATAACAGATAAGTACTACTATAGTTTATATAAACAAGCTGCTGTGTAGCCATGGGGGCAGTCCGCTGGAAAAGGAGAAAATGCACAGGATACACAGCAGATAAGCTCTGTAGTATAAACTATAGTAGTACTTATCTGTTATCTACTGTGTATCCTGTGCTTGAATGGCTGCCCCCATGGCTACACAGCAGCTTGTTTATATAAACTATAGTAGTACTTATCTGTTATCTACTGTGTATCCTGTGCTTGAATGGCTGCCCCCATGGCTACACAGCAGCTTGTTTATATAAACTATAGTAGTACTTATCTGTTATCTACTGTGTATCCTGTGCTTGAATGGCTGCCCCCATGGCTACACAGCAGCTTGTTTATATAAACTATAGTAGTACTTATCTGTTATCTACTGTGTATCCTGTGCTTGAATGGCTGCCCCCATGGCTACACAGCAGCTTGTTTATATAAACTATAGTAGTACTTATCTGTTATCTACTGTGTATCCTGTGCTTGAATGGCTTCCCCCATGGCTACACAGCAGCTTGTTTATATCAACTATAGTAGAGTTTCTGATGCAAACACACCAGTTTTATCAGTACAGAGCAACGCTACATTATAATATCATTACTTAAATATACTATCATGTTTTGGTGTTACTGTTCCTTTAAACAGTCCCTATAATAATGCCTGTGACTGGCATTCCTTGTTCTCTCCCTTTGGCTGAAAATCCTTCCAAATCATTGAGTGTTAATGGGGTGGTTCACCTTTAAGATAATTATAGAATTACTATTTCTAAGCAACTTTTCAATTGGTGTTCATTTTTAATTTTTTTATAGTTTTTGAATTATTTGCCTTCTTCTTTGGACTCTTTACAGCTTTCAAATGTGGGTCACTGATCCTATCTAAAAAAAACAAATGCTCTGTAAGGCTACAAATATATAGTTATTGCTACTTTTTATTACTGATCTTTCTATTCAGGTCTTTGCTATTCATTTTCCTGTCTCTTATTCAAATCAATGCATGGTTGCTAGGGTATGTTGGACCCTAGCAACCAGATGGCTGAAACTGCAAACTGAAGAGCTGCCGAATAAAAAGCTAAATAGCTCAAAAACCACGAGTAATAAAAAATGAAAACCAATTGCAAATTGTCTCAGAATATCACTCTCTACATTATACTAATAGTTCATTCAAAGGAGAACAACCCCTTTAACAGTGCCTTAAGATAAAAAATAAAAAGGTAATAATACAAATGGAATATGAATGTGGTACCGGCCCGGGTACACAGTTTGGATGCTATAGTTCTACTCAGAGAAAGCAAATGATGCCCTAATTAATGAGCAATTTTAGTACAAATTGGTAAAACAGGAGTGGTGGGCGTGGCCTCATGTTCCTTCCCCAGAAGCAATTGGGACATGAGTAGCTCACACAGAGTAATAGAAACCATATTCAATAATAATATTTCAATGGCATAACTCCATCCTATATTTATTGTAAGGATTTCCATTGGCTCGGCCACTTCACCAATCAGAATGCAGAAGGAGGGACCAAACCACGAGGCTCGTCAGGACGTTGGGAGAAATGGACCAGTGAAACATTGCTGTAAGTATCCAGGGATCCTTCAGAACCAGACTGGTGACTGGTCACTGTGATAAGAGCTACTAATTGTTGAGTTATGACATCGAGTAAAATAAGAGTAATGTCCTGTATAAAATATTCTCCCATGTTGCTTGGTCATTTGGCTTAACGGGGAGGTTCACCTTGAAGATAACTTTAAGTATGTTATAGAATGGCTAATTCTAAGTAACTTTTCAATTGGTCTTCATTATTTATTTTTTTTACAGTTACAGTATTTAATTATTTCTTCTCACTCTTTCCAGCTTTCAAATGGGGGTCACTGACCCCATCTAAAAACATGCTCTGTAAGGCTACAAATGTATTGTTATTTTTTATTACTCTTCTTTTTTTCAGGCCTCTCCTATTTATATTCCAGTCTCTTATTCAAATCGATGCATGGTTGCTAGGGTAATGTGGACCCTAGCAACCAGATGGCTGAAATTGCAAGCTGGAGAGCTGCTGAATAAAAAGCTAAATAACTCGAAAACCACAAATAATAAAAAATGAAAACCAATTGCAAATTGTCTCCGAATATCACTCTCTACATCATACTAATGATGTTTAAAATGCAGCTGTTGTTTGTCAGAATACTTAGCATGGCAGTTCCTGCTCATAGAGATACATGTTGTGCACAGACAGATACAAAAGGGGGAGATTATAGAATAGATATCGCTGACATAAAGGCGGTTATTTATCAAAATCCAAATTAGAATCCACAATTTGCCCTTATTTATCAATGAAAAAACTTGAAAAAATCGGATTGGGAAATACCACAACTTTTTCAGAAAAAACTGAATTTTCCGTGTTTGTCACCCTAAAACCAAGAAAAATAAGTATTTTTGTGGAAAAAAACAGGCAAAGCCTGAAAGCTCTAAACATTTCTTGAGGGATAAAACATCTTATCAATGGTTAAGGGGACATCTGCCATTGACTTTTACATGAATTCAGCAGGTTTTAGATGGCGTCTTTTCAGATTCGGACTGGGAACAGTTTAGGGGAATAATAAATCTCAAAATAATTGCGTCTATTCTTACCACTACTTTTTTCGAGTTTTCAGTGTCAAAACAGACGCCTAGTATATACAGGTAAACAACCTGTTATCCAGAATGCTTGGGACCTGGGGTTTTCTGGGTATGGGGTCTTTAAATAATTTGGATCTCTATGCCATAAGTCCACTAAAAAAATCATTTAAATGTTGAACTCAACAAGATTGTTTTTAGTCCAATAAGGATTAATTATATCTTAGTTGGGATCAAGTTCAAGTTACTGTTTTATTATTACACAGAAAAAGGAAATTGTTTTTAAAAATTAGAATTATTTGATTAAAATAGAGTCTATGGGAGACGGCCTTCCCTTAATTCGAGCTTTCTGGATGACGGGTTTCTGGATAATGGATCCCATCATTTTTATTTTTTTTTTAAATCTGAGCAGACAAGGGGGTGCACTTACCATTTCCCTATCCCTGTCAGGTGTCCCTAAGGTTGAACCAGAAATAATACAGATACAAATAAAAGAAGAACCCCCAGAATCTGAAGATCGCCCCAATCCAATGGGAAGTGCCAATGGGGGTAAGTTATTTATTGTTCCCTTGAGTTGGATTTTAAATGATTTTGGAGGCTGCATAGTCTGGGGAAAGCAGACAATGGGGCAGGGGAACAGCTGGTTGCTGCTAGTAGCTAAGATTTTTGGGAAGATTTCATTACATAAATCAACATTGCACCATAAAATTCTCTTTATCTCAAAACAGAATAAACGTGCTTACTCCCAAACATGTCTCCAGCAGCACTCAAGGACACATTTATCAAAATGTGAGTTTAGATTTTAATAAATAAAAACTCACCCACGTTCTATTCATTCCTATGGGATTTTTGGAAGCATATTTATCAAGTGGTGAGTTCTAACTTTCACTCATCTATATCTTCTAAGAATCACCACCGGAATGAATAGAACGTGGGTGAGTTTTTATTTATTAAAATCTAAACTTGCATTTTGATAAATCTGCCCCTAATCTCTGTACTTCCGCTGCCTGGTTCCATCTAATGCCCCTGGGTGCACCTGTATCCAGTGAAAGGGGGGTGTGGCCTAATGGTCCCTGACTCAAGCTCAGTATGAGCCAATCACAGCTGTTCACAAGCAAAGACAGGCTTCAGTCCCCTATCAGGTCAGCCTAGATGCTGATTGGTTTCTGTTCTACAGCGCAATATGAGAATAAAGTACTTCAACCCAAATGGTCATTTAATGTCGTGTTATTTTGGAATCATTTTCCTAAGTTTATTCTAGGGATGCACCGAATCCCAAATCCTTTGTGAAAGATTCGGCCAAATATCGAACTGAATCCGAACTCTAATTTGCAAATGTAAATTAGGGAAATGAGGTGGAAAGAGAGTAAAAAAAAAGATTTAACATTTTTTGAATTCCTTCTTTGACGAAAAGTCACATGATTTTTTTGGATTCAGATTCGGTTAGGCCAGGCACTTGGCTGAATCCAAATCCTGCAGGATATGGCCGAATCTTGACTGAATCCTGGATTCAGTGCATTCAGTTTGTACAAGATTTTCCTTCTTTTTTTGTTCTAAAGAAATTTTCCAGCAAGTCAATACAGAGAGTGAAAATACGAATCCTCTGTACACGGCCAGGAATGACACCAAATCCATGGCCAGGGCTGGTGAGTAACAGTTGTAGAACAAACATTCAAGCACAAGCGAGTGTTTAGCATTTCAGACTATAAATCATTCACCTGTGTCCTCTCCCCATGATGCCACGGCCACAAATATCTCATTATTTCTCTAATAAACAGGATTGGGCTGGTGGGTGATGGGCAGGGAAGCTCCTGACATCATGTTAGTTCTTTGAGTCAGATAAACACTAATTATATTTTACATCAGGTTGTTGATGGTCTTTAAAGGATGAGTAACATTAAAACATTAAAAAAAATGTGTTTCTACTTAAAGGGATACTGTCATGGGAAAAAAAAAAATTTCAAAATGAATCCGTTAATAGAGCTGCTCCAACAGAATTCTGCACTGAAATCCATTTCTCAAAAGAGCAAACAGATTTTTTTATATTTCATTTTGAAATCTGACATGGGGCTAGACATATTGTCAATTTCCCAGCTGCCCCTGGTCATGTGACTTGTGCTCTGATAAACTTCAATCACTCCTTACTGCTGTACTGAAAGTTGGAGTGATATCACCCCCTCCCTTTTACCCCCCAGCAGCCAAACAAAAGAACAATGGGAAGGTAACCAGATAACAGCTCCCTAACACAAGATAACAGCTGCCTGGTAGATCTAAGAACAACACTCAATAGTAAAAACCCATGTCCCACTGAGACACATTCAGTTACATTGAGAAGGAAAAACAGCAGCCTGCCAGAAAGCATTTCTCTCCTAAAGTGCAGGCACAAGTCACATGACCAGGGGCAGCTGGCATATTGACAAAATGTCTAGCCCCATGTCAGATTTCAAATTTGAATATAAAAAAATCTGTTTGCACTTTTGAGAAATGGATTTCAGTGCAGAATTCTGCTGGAGCAGCACTATTAACTGATGCGTTTTGAAAAAAATGTTTTTTCCCATGACAGTATCCCTTTAACAAAAAAAAACCACCAAGGCAGTTTTAACTTTAAATTCGCAAAGTCTTTATTAAGAAATTACTTACCGATTCTCTGCTTGCGCTCCTCTTCAGAAACGGCAACAGGGCCATTGTGCGGCTCTTGATTTATCCTCCCTGGCTATCTCCTATACAAGGCAGGGAGGAGTAATCAAGCGCCACAGAATGCATGGTTGCCCTGTCGGCGTTTCTGAATACGTGCGCAAGCAGTGTCGGACTGGCCAACTGGGATACCAGGAAAACTCCCGGTGGCCCAGGTGTTAGTGGGCCCTTTTGTTTCTAAATATTTGGCCTATTTCAAGGTCATTCCCTATTTATTTATGGGGAAAAATGCTTAATAATGGGAGAATATATTAAAGACTAGGTGGGCCCCTGGCATCCCAGTCCGACACTGTGCGCAAGCAGAGAATCGCTAAGTAATTTCTTAATAAAGACTTTGCAAATTTAAATGTAATTTTTTTAAAAAAAATCTTTTTGATGTTACTGGTCTTTTAAAGGGATACTGTCATGGGAATTTTTTTTTTTTCAAAACGCATCAGTTAATAGTGCTGCTCCAGCAGAATTCTGCACTGAAATCCATTTCTCAAAAGAGCAAATTTTTTAGATTTAATTTTAAATAAAATATTGTCGGTTTCCCAGCTGCCCCAGTCATGTGATTTGTGCTCTGATAAACTTCAGTCACTCTTTACTGCTGTACTGCAAGTTGGAGTGATATCATCCCCTCCCTTTCCCCCAGCAGTCTAACAACAGAGCAATGGGAAGGTAACAAGATAGCAGCTCCCTAACACAAGATAACAGCTGCCTGGTAGATCTAAGAACAGCACTCAATAGTAAAATCCAGGTCCCACTGAGACACATTCAGTTACATTGAGTAGGAGAAACAACAGTCTGCCAGAAAGCAGTTCCATCCTAAAGTGCTGGCTCTTTCTGAAATCACATGACCAGGCAAAATGAGCTGAGAGGCACCTACACACCAATATTACAACTAAATACACTTGCTGCTTCAGGAATGACATTTTATATTGTACAGTGAATTATTTGCAGTGTAAACAGTGTCATTTAGTAATAAAAGCCACCATTAAAATCATGACCAAATCCCTTTAAGGCCCTGAGCTCTGTCACTAGCCAATAGTAGTAGTTGGGTTGGAAGGAGTCTTCAGCCTATGAACTTGCTGCACCAGATGATCATGCCCTGAATTACATTTCACATGTAGCCCCAGTAATCACTGCAGGGAAAGGGGCAGCAAAAATTTTGGAGCAAGATCGATATTCAGACCAATGGATCAAGCTGCTAATTTATCTGCATTAGCATTCGGACACTCTGCGTCTACTCCAGATCTGACAGGTGATTGGTCAAACTGTTGAAAGACAGATTTTGCTTCTGTAGCATAAATGTGGCCATAGATGCACAGATAATATTGTGCAAAACAAATTTTCGTACAATATGTGGCAGTGTATGGTGGGAAACGAGCTGACTGATATCGGCAGAAGACCTGGATATCGGTTGCCTCGTTGATCGGGCTGGATGGAAAGTTTTAATCGGATGCCTTTGAAGGGAACCAAACATCGGCCATTGTTAGTGCTGAATGGTCAGATACAGGTAGAATTCTATTGTTTCTATTGTATATCTGTCCATACAGCTTTACACGTGTGTATTGAAATGAACCATCTTTCTTGGAAACTTCTTTCGTTGATTTTCCGGCACGCTCTCCTGTGTATGGGGTCTCAGTGAGGGTCTGCTTGATAGGGTCTGCCTTTGGTCAGATATCATTGGGGAAAACATGGCCTCATCAGGTTAGGAATGTGGTTCTCTCCTAGTGAGTTTCCACAAGCCCCACTAACGGCTCAATTCAATGGGAATCAAATAATTCTAATTCTTATTGGGATGATCCAATTATATGTCCGCCATTCAAATGATCAAGTCATAAGAAGTCATCAAGTCATTGTGGATGGGAGCAAATGAGACAGAGAGTCCCTGGTTTGGCGAGGATACCCACACATGCCCAAATGTATTCATTGTGATTGTGTTCAGTTTTGGGTTTCACTTTGGTTTGACTCTTTTGTTTTGTTAGTGACTTGGCTCCATGATGAGGGAAGTCGGGACCCAGAAGCAAATAGACTTTGGCTAAGGCACAAGAGCTTGGCGGATATGACTGACGGCTCAGAGATACTGGATACGGCCACTGGACCACTACCTGGGGCATTGCCAGGGCTGATACAGCACAAAGCACCGACTAATGCAGAAAGTGAGTCTGACACAAGTAAGGAGGAGGGCACAGCAAGTGCTGAAGTATTGGGATATATCTGCGGGAAATGTGGCAAGTGTTTCTCTGTGACTAGTGACCTTATTACTCACCACTGCTCACTCAACTGGAATGAGGATCCCGCCATTAGCCACAAGCAGCCTGAGCTGAAAAACTTTAACTGTAAGTTCTGCGGCAAGTTCTGCAGCACTAAATACGCTCTGCAAATCCACGAATTTGTGCACACGGGGGAAAAACCCTACCAATGCTCCGAGTGCGGCAAATGCTTCGCTCAGAGGAGTAACCTCAACAGCCACCGAAAAACGCACACAGGGGTGAAACCGTTCAAGTGCACAGAGTGCGGGAGACATTTCTTGAAAAAGAGCAACTTGCAGTCGCACCAGAAGCTTCACGGGGAGAATCCATTCACCTGTCCCGAGTGCGGGGCGGGCTTTTCTACAAAGAGTAGCCTCAAGAAACACAAACAGACTCACACGGAAAGTGCTTAAATATGCGAAAGGTTTGTGTGGGACGAGCGACAGTCACAATCACCAGTGGATCGGAAGTTATTTTCATTCAAGTGCAATACTGGGAAACTGTAAAGGGGTCACCTTTGAGTTAAGATTTAGTATGTTATAGAATGGCTAATTCTAAACAACTTTTCAATTGGTCTTCATTTTTTATTTTTTTCTATAGTTTTTTAATTAGTTGCCTTCTTCTTCTGGCTCTTTCTAGCTTTCAAATGGGGGTCACTGACCCCATCTAAAAACAAATGCTCTGTAAGTCTACAAATGTATTGTTATTGCTACTTTTTATTACTCCTCTTTCTATTCAGGTCTCTCCTATTCATATTCCAGTCTCTTATTCAAATCAATGCATGGTTGCTAGGGGAATTCAGACCCTAGCAACCAAACTGCTGAAATCAAAATAATAGAATCATAAAGGAAAATGAAAACCAATTGCAAATTGTCTCAGAATATCACTCTGTCATTCTAAAAGTTAATTTAAAGGTGAACAACCCCTTTAAAGAGTCTAAACCCGGACATGCCTGCTCTGTACCCTCTATTTATAGACCAACATCTGCTTCGCAGTGACATCATGAAAGGGGCGGGGCAGGCTTGAGTTTATAAATTCAGAAGCTGGCAGTGTGAGGTTGGGGCGGGGAGAGTGGAAGGGAACCCGCCCCCAACCTGAAGATTTTTTGCGGGTTTTGGGACGGCCTAAGTCACAGGACTGGTAATACAGGGTTCATTTGATGCAGAGAAGAAAATTCCGTGTGCCACTTCCACTCCAAATCATATTCTCTCATTGTACCCCTGTATCTGTATCTGTACCCCTGTATCTGTATACACAGAACCTTTATCTGCCACTCAGTTGTAATGGACACTCCTTACCAATAAACACACCTGTCTTTTATTTTGAAAATATTGATGCTGCTTTGTAAGAACTTCACTTCACTTCAGTGATAGTAAGTGCAGGGCCACCATCAGGGAGGGCAGAGTTGTCCGGAATCTGGCAGAATTTTGGCTTAAAGGGGGGCCTGCCTGGGCTGCACTTTCCAGATTGGCCGGGCCCCCCTTAAGGGCAGAGACACACGTGGAGATTCAGGAAGATTTAGTCGTCTGGAGACAAATCGCCTCTCCTTCGGGCAACTAATCTCCCCGGACTGCCTTCCCGCCAGCTAGAAGGGTGGCACTCGGAGCGATTTGTTTTCTGATGTCGCCCAAAGTTTGTTCGTGAGGCAACTTCAGGTAACTTCAGAAATGAAGTGCTCCGAGTGCCATGCTGCCGGTGATTTACATTCTAGCAGGTGGAATGCAGTTCAGGGAGATAAGTCACCCGATAAAGAGGCGATTTGTAGCCGGGCGAGTAATCTCCCAAATCTCCACGTGTGTCTCTGCCCTATGAGAGTGAACGTTGCCGAAGACTCAAAAGCAAAGGACAAGCTGAGGTAAACTCCCCTGAACAACAATGTTTTTTTTTTTAATTAAATCCCTGGTCACCAATGTTTCATTTTTTATTTATTACGTGGCCCCTGGCCACCAAAGTTTTTTTAATTTGTAGGGGGGGGGGGCAGCCACCAATAAAGTTTCTAACTTTTATGAGGGGGCCCTGACCGCCAATTGTTTGTTTTTTAAACTTGTAGGAGGGACCCTAGCCACCAATGGGTTTTTAGTGTTTATCTTTGTTTGTTTGACTTTTTACTTTGGTCTGGGTTGGGGCCTCAGTGGTAGGCGGGGCCTAGGAAATATTGTCGTATGGGGCCCTGTGATTGCGAACCAGTAGGGTTGCCACCTGGCTGGTATTTTACCGGCCTGGTCTGTAAAAATGAAGGTTGATCCATAAAAATATATTTATAGGAAGGTCAGTGATCCCAATGTTATTAATAGGGAATAAAGATAAATATATAGGAAGGTCAGTGATCCCAATGTTATTAATAGGGAATAAAGATAAATATATAGGAAGGTCAGTGATCCCAATGTTATTAATAGGGAATAAAGATAAATATATAGGAAGGTCAGTGATCCCAATGTTATTAATAGGGAATAAAGATAAATATATAGGAAGGTCAGTGATCCCAATGTTATTAATAGGGAATAAGGATAAATATATAGGAAGGTCAGTGATCCTAATGTTATTAATAGGGAATAAAGATAAATATATAGGAAGGTCAGTGATCCCAATGTTATTAATAGGGAATAAAGATAAATATATAGCAAGGTCAGTGATCCCAATGTTATTAATAGGGAATAAAGATAAATATATAGGAAGGTCAGTGATCCCAATGTTATTAATAGGGAATAAAGATAAATATATAGGAAGGTCAGTGATCCCAATGTTATTAATAGGGAATAAAGATAGATATATAGGAAGGTCAGTGATCCCAATGTTATTAATAGGGAATAAAGATAGATATATAGGAAGGTCAGTGATCCCAATGTTATTAATAGGGAATAAAGATAAATATATAGGAAGGCCAGTGATCCCAATAAAGATAAATATATAGGAAGGTCAGTGATCCCAATGTTATTAATAGGGAATAAAGATAAATATATAGGAAGGTCAGTGATCCCAATAAAGATAAATATATAGGAAGGTCAGTGATCCCAATGTTATTAATAGGGAATAAAGATAAATATATAGGAAGGTCAGTGATCCCAATGTTATTAATAGGGAATAAAGATAAATATATAGGAAGGTCAGTGATCCCAATGTTATTAATAGGGAATAAAGATAAATATATAGGAAGGTCAGTGATCCCAATGTTATTAATAGGGAATAAAGATAAATATATAGGAAGGTCAGTGATTCCAATGTTATTAATAGGGAATAAAGATAAATACCGGCCTGGTCTGTAAAAATGAAGGTTGATCCATAAAAATATATTTATAGGAAGGTCAGTGATCCCGATGTTATTAATAGGGAATAAAGATAAATATATAGCAAGGTCAGTGATCCCAATGTTATTAATAGGGAATAAAGAAAAATATATAGGAAGGTCAGTGATCCCAATGTTATTAATAGGGAATAAAGATAAATATATAGGAAAGTAATTGATCCCAATGTTATTAATAGGGAATAAAGATAAATATATAGGAAGGTCAGTGATCCCAATGTTATTAATAGGGAATAAAGATAAATATATAGCAAGGTCAGTGATCCCAATGTTATTAATAGGGAATAAAGATAAATATATAGGAAGGTCAGTGATCCCAATGTTATTAATAGGAATAAAGATAAATATATAGGAAGGTCAGTGATCCCAATGTTATTAATAGGGAATAAAGATAGATATATAGGAAGGTCAGTGATCCCAATGTTATTAATAGGGAATAAAGATAAATATATAGGAAGGTCAGTGATCCCAATGTTATTAATAGGGAATAAAGATAAATATATAGGAAGGTCAGTGATCCCAATGTTATTAATAGGGAATAAAGATAAATATATAGGAAGGCCAGTGATCCCAATGTTATTAATAGGGAATAAAGATAAATATATAGGAAGGTCAGTGATCCCAATGTTATTAATAGGGAATAAAGATAAATATATAGGAAGGTCAGTGATCCCAATGTTATTAATAGGGAATAAAGATAAATATATAGGAAGGTCAGTGATCCCAATGTTATTAATAGGGAATAAAGATAAATATATAGGAAGGCCAGTGATCCCAATGTTATTAATAGGGAATAAATAAGGGTTACATAATGATATACTTTATAGGGCTCTTTCTCATGTACAAGAGCACTATGGAGTGTATGAGTGAGTTCTCCATGCTGCGCTCTGTAGGGAGCCCTGTCCTTATTTCCTGCCTTCAGATGTAGTCGCATGAGTCACATCATAACAGAACTGATAGAAAAATCTGATGTGGAAACGACATGGAAGCTTTGCCATCACACATGACACACCTGTGGGAAGGGAATGTGCATCTGCATCTGACAACATAAAGTCTGATGGAGTCTTAGAGACTTTTTCTGCTCATTGAAATACATTTACTGTAGGATATAGACGCATAAGCAACACCCGCTATCCAAGTTTATCTGATCTGACTAATAACAGCGGCGATTTGATTTTGTAGGATCTCACAAAATACAATATTTTAATAATCACATAAAGTCTGCCGCACAAAATCTGATCTAAATCTCCATGCAAATCTCAGGGAATTCTGCAATATGGAAAACCGGGCAGGCAGTTTTGAACCGTACAGCCCTTCGAAAGACAGGTGTCAACCCAATGTGTATCCATTCCACAACCCTGTACTAGATATGGAAATCACCCTCTTGTGCCTTACTAAACCCTAACCACACACTTGCTCCGCCCTCACTGGGGTAACAAATACAGACGACAAGCAGGGTTATACTTATTGAATACTTATTGAAAACACCTATTGAAGTCCAGATTGGGATTGGTTAATCGCTGTGTATTTATTTTATAGTCTGGTCTGGATATTAGGCAATCAGAACAGGCAGTTTTCAAAAACTCTAATGACTTGCAAAACAAAAACCAAGAGGACTGACAGTTGTTGGCAACCTCTAGCCCTATAGTCTTGCCATACTTTTACCACTGGGTAATGTCCACGAAAGACTCTCATGTTATATTTCTCTATTATTATCAGTAACCTTGAATTTTATAATTTCTGGATTGTATTTGCCAGTGCAAATGTTTTTGGGACAGGATTTCTCAATTCACCCGGTTTCCCTGAATTAAAGAGGATCTAAAAAATATTCTTTTTTGCGTATGAAAAAAAATACAGTTCTAGCAGCTCCCCCAATATAAACTTTTTACATATTTTTGTCTGTTTTAAAAAAGTTATTTGTAGAGGTTTTTGCTAGTGAAAGCAGCATTTGTATGGATGTTTCTATGCTCTGCTGGTTCTGACTCCTGAAACAATGTAGTAAGACCCAGATAATAAACCAGTACAGCCGAGAACTGCAATTACATTTATACCCATTGCCACGTTTTATTTCATGTCCAGTGAAAACTTCTTACAATCACATTTGTGATGGTTCTAAGCAATCTATGATTTTATTTCTTGTATTAATCTCATCAGCCAGTGAGACACTTCCCATAAATCCAACAAACACCAGTAAGATAATTAATATAAGTGTCAAATGTGGATCCTTCTCCCCAAATAAGCAGCACAGTCATGAGGCCGCTTAGTATTCAGCTGGGAATGCAGAACCTTAATGTTCATTTTCACTTTATTACAAGTTTGATAAGCGTTTGCCCACCAATAAAATGGCGGCGATATATAAGGGAGCACCCGGAAGTAAAACAATTGTAAGCAATTCATTGGTCCACAGTGTGTGGGCTGACTCAGAACAGGAATTCATCATCAAACCGAGACAAAAGGACCTCCCTCAGGGGGCGTGTCAGTGCCTGTTGCTGTTCTGTATACATCCCGGATAGAGCTGAGACTCGTCGAGGAACAGGCTGGGAATTGTCCCCTGCTGCTCCCTGTAACTCCCTGCAACTCCCTTCTCCTGTGTCCCTGACATTCCCATCCCCTGTACTCACATCTCCAGCCTCATCTACTGGGTAAGTCATTTTCCCTCCTCCTCCTCCTCCTCCTCCTTCTCCTCCTCCTGTACTGTCTGTGGGACTGGGGCTTAATCCTGCTGCAGGGACTGATAGAGAGGGGAGACTGGGGGTTAATCCTGCTGCAGGGACTGATAGAGAGGGGAGACTGGGGGTTAATCCTGCTGCAGGGACTGATAGAGAGGGGAGACTGGGGGTTAATCCTGCTGCAGGGACTGATAGAGAGGGGAGACTGGGGTTAATCCTGCTGCAGGGACTGATAGAGAGGGGAGACTGGGGGTTAATCCTGCTGCAGGGACTGATAGAGAGGGGAGACTGGGGCTTAATCCTGCTGCAGGGACTGATAGAGAGGGGAGACTGGGGCTTAATCCTGCTGCAGGGACTGATAGAGAGGGGAGACTGGGGGTTAATCCTGCTGCAGGGACTGATAGAGAGGGGAGACTGGGGGTTAATCCTGCTGCAGGGACTGATAGAGAGGGGAGACTCTGGGTTAATCCTGCTGCAGGGACTGATAGAGAGGGGAGACTGGGGGTTAATCCTGCTGCAGGGACTGATAGAGAGGGGAGACTGGGGTTTAATCCTGCTGCAAGGACTGATAGAGAGGGGAGACTGGGGCTTAATCCTGCTGCAGGGACTGATAGAGAGGGGAGACTGGGGGTTAATCCCGCTGCAGGGACTGATAGAGAGGGGAGACTGGGGGTTAATCCCGCTGCAGGGACTGATAGAGAGGGGAGACTGGGGGTTAATCCTGCTGCAGGGACTGATAGAGAGGGGAGACTGGGGGTTAATCCTGCTGCAGGGACTGATAGAGAGGGGAGACTGGGGGTTAATCCTGCTGCAGGGACTGATAGAGAGGGGAGACTGGGGGTTAATCCTGCTGCAGGGACTGATAGAGAGGGGAGACTGGGGGTTAATCCTGCTGCAGGGACTGATAGAGAGGGGAGACTGGGGCTTAATCCTGCTGCAGGGACTGATAGAGAGGGGAGACTGGGGGTTAATCCTGCTGCAGGGACTGATAGAGAGGGGAGACTGGGGGTTAATCCTGCTGCAGGGACTGATAGAGAGGGGAGACTGGGGGTTAATCCTGCTGCAGGGACTGATAGAGAGGGGAGACTGGGGCTTAATCCTGCTGCAGGGACTGATAGAGAGGGGAGACTGGGGGTTAATCCTGCTGCAGGGACTGATAGAGAGGGGAGACTGGGGGTTAATCCTGCTGCAGGGACTGATAGAGAGGGGAGACTGGGGGTTAATCCTGCTGCAGGGACTGATAGAGAGGGGAGACTGGGGTTAATCCTGCTGCAGGGACTGATAGAGAGGGGAGACTGGGGTTAATCCTGCTGCAGGGACTGATAGAGAGGGAGACTGGGGGTTAATCCTGCTGCAGGGACTGATAGAGAGGGGAGACTGGGGGTTAATCCTGCTGCAGGGACTGATAGAGAGGGGAGACTGGGGGTTAATCCTGCTGCAGGGACTGATAGAGAGGGGAGACTGGGGGTTAATCCTGCTGCAGGGACTGATAGAGAGGGGAGACTGGGGCTTAATCCTGCTGCAGGGACTGATATAGAGGCAGATGTGTGAAAGTAAAACTGGATTTGGGTCACTTCTGAGTGGATTTGTTACGAAGGATTGAGTTTGGCATCATCAGTACAAATCTGAACATACAGTGAAATAATGAATCAGAACGTTGTGTGTCACTACTGGGGGTGAGTTTGTATCCAGTCCCATTGGTTCATATAAAGAGGTTGTAGGGAAATCCTACACTTAGACCCACGTGTCTCTAGTATCACCCCTGATATAATAAGTCTCATTGCTTTTTGCAGATGATGTAATTTTGGGTTTTATCTTATTTAATGTTTTCTTCATACTCAGTGAAAGTCGATCACGGAGCCTCCTGAACTGAACAGTCAGAGGAGCATCGCCCATTACTAACATGGAGCCATTCTTGTCCCGTGAGTTGATATTTTCCTATGTGGGAATTGGCTGCATAATGTGTATATAATATATATAATAAATGTATTGATAATGGGTTCAGTGCTGAGGACCTCTTGTATTTGTCTACATAATGTCTCATCACTAAACTGCTGTGCTGGGAGTTTTACATTAAAGGGGAAATATAGCGGGAGGAGCAAATGTTTTAGTGATCGTCAGTCATTTTAAAAGATGCAAAATGTTAGTTTTAAGGCAGATTAAACTTGGGCATTGTATATTAATCATCAATGCCTACATGAGGAGAAGGATTGTCCCCTTTAAATAAACTGCTTCCCTATAGAGTATGTATCTATTGTATCTGTTTGGGGGAGGGATATTTTACCTACGTGTATTTTTATTATGATCGTTTTTTTCTTCTTAGAAACGAGACCAAGTTTGCGGGTGAAGTCGGAGAGTGAAGAGTGGGACCCTGGGAATCATGTGACCTCTGTGAAGAGTGAAATGGATTTCATGCCGTCTAACGGTCAGCTTTGTTTGTGTAGTGACAGTTTGAGTTTTTATAGTAAATAATGGGTTCGGACATAGGGCACAAATGTCTAGACATGTTTGTCACCTTAAGGGATTCGGTTCCCTTAAAACCAAGTGTATGTTTCTCTCTAGTGCATAATATTTGTATGTTCAGCCTGTGGGTGGATCAGTCGTAGATCTTACATCTAAACCCTAAAAATAAATGTGGCTAAAAATGCTATTTTATATACTGAACTTATTGCCCCAGCCTAAAGTTTCAGCTTCAGTTCCAAAAAAAGAGGATTGCTGTATCCCTCAAACTAGGTTTTTAGGGGAAAAAACAGAAGAAATATATAGTGCAGCGTTTATGATCCAAACACCCCCCCTCAGTGCTTAAAACGCATTTATAAACGAGTGTGATAAAGAAACATTCACCTTTTAACAGCTTTTAGTGAAGGAGAGTTAATTATACTTCCATTTCAGTGATAAGTGAAAAGAGGATTAAGGGATAGTTTGTACCCACACTTAAAAACGTATCCCAGTGGTATATTATACTCAAGCGAGTATCCCAATGGTATATTCTACTCATGCGAGTATCCCAGTGGTATATTCTACTCATGCGAGTATCCCAGTGGTATATTATACTCAAGCGAGTATCCCAATGGTATATTCTACTCATGCGAGTATCCCAGTGGTATATTCTACTCATGCGAGTATCCCAGTGGTATATTCTACTCATGTGAGTATCCCAGTGGTATATTCTACTCATGCGAGTATCCCAGTGGTATATTCTACTCATGCGAGTATCCCAGTGGTATATTCTACTCATGCGAGTATCCCAGTGGTATATTCTACTCATGTGAGTATCCCAGTGGTATATTCTACTCATGCGAGTATCCCAGTGGTATATTCTACTCATGCGAGTATCCCAGTGGTATATTCTACTCATGCGAGTATCCCAGTGGTATATTCTACTCATGCGAGTATCCCAGTGGTATATTCTACTCATGCGAGTATCCCAGTGGTATATCATACTCATGCGAGTATCCCAGTGGTATATTATATTCATGCGAGTATCCCAGTGGTATATTATACTCACAAACACAGGAAATGTTTCTGCATATCTCCAAACTAAAGGAAAAAATCACCAGCTTCCAATGTTCTTTTTTCCTTGTGGACAATAAAAAGCGGCATTCAGAAGTACTTTTACCATTTTAATAAATAGTAAAAAACACACTCACAAAGATTCTCCATACAATCGATTTTTCTAAAAACAGTATGGGTCTCCGCAGCAGCAATGTAAGTCTCTCAACATCTCCCAGACCTCACTACACAAGTAAATGCTTCGTGCTTGCACACTTCTGCAATGCCTCGTCACTGCTGACGCGTTTCAACCTGATTTTTCCAAACAGATTGTCCCATTTGCTCTGGCAACCAAAATAAAATCAGGTTAAAATCAGTGCTTCTGATGAAGTGACATAGCAGTCACCAAACGCGTCGAGCTACATATTCCCCTGCCCGTTGTTTGTATTTTTAACAATATAAAAAAAAAAGCCTCATACGTTTTTAATAATTGGTTCCAATGTGGATGTTTCTCAGGAAGTCCTTTTGGTCACGCACCTTTTTTGGATTGACTCACTACTCAAGTCCATGCTTGTGCTTGCACACTTCTGCAATGCCTCGTCACCACTGACGCGTTTCAACCTGATTTTATTTTGGTTCCCAGAGCAAATGGCTCAATCTGTTTGGAAAAATCAGGTTGAAACGCGTCAGCAGTGACGAGGCATTGCAGAAGTGTGCAAGCACGAAGCATGGACTTGCGTAGTGAGGTCTGGGAGATGCTGAGAGACTTACATTGCTGCTGTGGAGACACATATTGTTTTTAGAAAAAGCAATTGTATGGAGAATGGTTTGTGAGTGTGTTTTTTACTATTTATTAAAATTGTAAAAACACTTCTGCACATGCCGCTTTTTATTGTCCACAAGGAAAAAAGAATATTGGAAGCTGGTGATTTTTGAGATATGCAGAAACATTTCCTGTGATTGTGAGTATAATATACCACTGGGATACAAACTATAGCCTTAAACCTCTTTTCTCCGGTGTCTGCTTGGGGGACACAGGAACAGAGGGTATAGCTGGTACCACTGGGGCAGGATACAACAATATAAAAAATAGAAACTAGCTCCTCCCCTGCCAGCTATACCCCCCAGCAGGTGGAGATGCTGTTCAGTTCGGGTCAGTTTGTGACCAGGGGGAGCGCATAAAGGGAGCGGAGTTTAGCGGGGAACCGCAGTCAGTGTGCAGCAAGCCGGCATTACATTTTTGGCTCCAGCGGTTCGCATCTTACCCGGAACGCGCGTTAGAAGCGCGGCACTTTCTGGGTTTGCACGCTTCTTGTGTACGCGTACAACATAGCCTGTGTCCTTGGCGCCAAAAGCCTCGCACCAATCACAGAGAGTTCTCTGTGCACAGGCACAGACGGGTTGCGGGTACCGCTGCAGGCGGACTATTAACCCTTCGGCTGCTGCTTCTCTCAGAGCAATTTATATTCTGAGAACCAGGGAGAAAATTATTTTCCTGACATCCAGCCCTTGGCTTACAGGTATTTCTTTACCATGTCTGAGGGGGCTAATGATGCTCTTTTTTTCTAGAGGGGTCACATCTGTTACATATTTAACGTGTGGCAAATGTCGCAAACGCTTGTCACCAGGCCATAAAGAGCCAATTTGTGCCAATTGCAAACCAGGGGCTACTGGTCCAGAAATCCCAGAAAGGTCTCAACCTCAGGGAACTATAAGCACTCAGGAGAATCCAAGGGCTCCCCCTCCTACTCCACAAGATATCCCTCAGTGGGCATCACAGTTGGCTACAGGAATTCCAAAGTTGGCACAATCCCTAGACAAACTTTTATCTCGACTTGACAGTCCTAAAAGAACACACAAACGGAGAGCTCTCCTCTCTCCATCAGAGGACGAGAGTGACAACAATTTCCGTATCACTTCTCCCCTTCATCCAGATCCACTCCTCTCGGATGGCGAGTTATCTCAGAGTGATCACGAGGAGGAAGAATCACCTTCTCATTCCTCTGAAGCCGTAGACGGTCTAATCCGCTCAGTGCTACCCACCCTTCATCTGCAGGAACCGGAGGCTTTCTCAGAAAAACCTACATCTCTATTCAAAAGACACAGCAAGGTGTCTCCAGTATTCCCTTCTCATTCCCAGTTAGATCAAATAATCTAACGGGAATGGGATAAGCCTGAAAGACGTTTCCAAGCTAACAAACGTTTTCTCAAGAATTATCCATTTGATACCAATTCGGCCAAACGATGGACTTCTCCTCCCTCAGTGGCCACTCCAGTCTCTAGACTGTCCAAAAATACCGCCTTACCAGTTCCTGATGCTTTGTCCTTCAAGGACACTATGGACAAGAAGATGGAGGGCATTCCTCATTCAGCCTTTTCTGCTTCTGGCACGGCTCTTCAGCCAGCACTTGCTACTGTTTGGGTCAGCAGAGACATTCAATCGTGGGCAGAATCTCTTCTGGAGGCTATCCAATCTGAATTGCCACGTAATGAGCTTTCTCTGTGGGCTTCTCGGATCAAGGAAGCAAACGACTACATATGAGAAGCTTCCCTTGACACTGTACATCCGCCTTAACTCTTGCTGCTCGACAATCCTTATGGCTCAGGTTATGGTCTGCGGATATGTCTTCAAAGAAGTCCCTTACTTCCATTCAGTTCAAAGGAAACTACTTTTTGGTCCAGACTTAAGATAAGATCATAAGCCAAGCGACGGGGGGTAAGAGCACCTTATTACCACAACCTCAAGCACGCCCTTCCTTTTGCAAAGGAAATTTTTTTCGAGGATTACAGAACAAGAGTTCTAGAACATCCCCTCCTCGACAATCAACCTCCAGCAGTGGCCGCTGGAGTGGCAAATTCAAAACTGCCTGGCAAAGCGAAAGCCCTTTACCAAGACCACAGACAAGACTACGTCAGCATGACTGTCATCCATCAGGCCACGGGGCCATAGGAGGCAGGCTTCAGCTTTTCTCAAACTCGCCCAGGATCCCTGGGTGCACGAAATAGTGTCTCAGGGTTATCATCTGGAATTTTCCTCGATGCCACCCTGATGCTTCTTTATGTCCAGACTCCCTCAGGAGCCAACGAAACGAGCTGCATTCCAATTAGTCATTTCCAATCTGATGCACATGGTAATACCCGTTCCACCCAAAGAAAGATTCAATGGTTACTATTGCAACCTTTTCATTGTCCCCAAAAAGGATGGATCGTTCTGACCAGTTCTGGATCTCAAGGAACTGAACAAGTTCATCCTTCCACTCAGATTCAAGATGGAGTCCCTTTGCTCCGCCATCGCAGCTATGTTACCGGGAGAATTCCTGGTGTCTCTAGACATAAAGGACGCCTACCTGCATGTTCCCATTTTCCCTCCACATCAGAGATTCTTACACTTTGCCTACCAAAACGTCCACTACCAGTTCAGGGCCTTACCATTTGGCCTAACGTCTGCTCCCTGTGTCTTCACGAAGATCATGGCAGCAGCAACGGAAGTGATCCGAAAAGAAGGAATTTCAATCACTTCATATCTGGACGACATTCTGGTAAAGGCCCCATCTGCCCTGGAGACCCAACAAGCTCTCCAGTTCACAATGATGACTCTGCAAGACTTGGGATGGTGCCTAAACAGAAGCAAATCTTCTCTGGTTCCTGGTCAGTCAGCTATGTTTCTTGGAATGAAATTCAATACACTGACTCACAGGGTGTTTCTCCCTCACGAGAAGATCATAAACCTTTAGGCCTTAGTCAAGGCTCTGTTGGCGCAACTGACTCATACTGCCAGATTCTGCATGAATGTCCTGGGAGTAATGGTATCAACAATGGAAGCAGTACCCTTAGCCCAGTTCCATCTGAGAGAATTACAGTGGAACATCCTATCATCTTGGAGGAAGAAATCGCTCCATCAACCGATTTGCATTTCCAGAAGAACTCGCTCGTCCATGACTTGGTGGCTACAGAATGCCAATCTCACAAGGGAAGACCAATCGGAAGCCCAAAGTGGCGCGTTCTCTCAACGGACACAAGTCTATCCGGTTGGAGAGCAGTCTTGGAGAACAGAACAGCTCAGGGCCTCTGGTCAAAGGAGGAGAGCAAACTGTCGATCAATCTGTTAGAGATACGATCAATTCGTTTGGGTCTGATTGACTGGCAGGGGGTGCTAAAAGCATACGCCTTTCCTCCTCTGATTCCACGCATGATCAGAAAACTGCGAGGGGAAAGGACTACCCTCATCGCTCCCAGATGGCCAAGAAAAACTTGGTTTTCAGATCTAATAAACATGTCAATAGACGAGCCATGGACCCTGCCCCATCTTCCAGATCTCCTCTCACAAGGTCTGATTCTCCACCCGAAACCATTGAGTCTCAATTTGACGGCGTGGCTCTTGAGACCAGGATCTTAAGGCGTAAGGGGTTCTCCGACGCTGTAATTAGAACCATGAGAGCGGCTCGTAAACCAGTTTCCGCCAAGACATACCATAGAGTCTGGAAGACTTACCGACAATGGTGCTCCCAGAAGAAGAGAAATGCTGATCTAGTCTCCATTCAGACTCTCCTATATTTTCTTCAAGATGGACTCTCTGTGGGTCTCTCTCTGGGCTCGCTCAACTCTCAAGTCTCAGCGCTCTCAGTTTTATTCCAAAAACAATTGGCCCTTTTGCCGGACCTTAAGACTTTTCTTCAAGGGGTAGCCCATCTCGCTCCTCCAATCCGAGCACCCACACCCACATGGGATCTCTCCATGGTACTACGGGCCTTACAAGAACCTCCCTTTGAGCCGTTAGCATCCATTTTAACACAGTGGCTAACCTGAAAGATAACGTTTCTACTGGCCATTTCCGCTGCAAGGAGGGTATCGGAACTAAGTGCTCTATCATGTAGAGATTCTATCTTTCGTCTTCCACCAAGATAGGGCGGTTCTCCATACTGTACCCTCCTTCCTTCCGAAGGTCGTCCCATCCTTCCATTTAACCAGGAGATCACCATTCCTACATTCTCCCCATCTCCATCTAATCCAAAGGAGGCGGCACTTCACAACCTCTTCTACCATTTTGACACCTTTGCGACTGCTGATACACGCTTCGGCAGGAAGGTTCTTCAGGCTGCGGTAGCTCATTCCACGTAAGCCTATCCTTCCCACCCTATGTTCAGGGCTTTGATACTTCCCCACTGTTCCTGTTTCCCCCAAGCAGACATTGGAGAAAAGGAGATTTTGTGTACTTACCGTTAAATCTCTTTCTCTTCAGTCACTTGGGGGGCACAGGACTTCCCTCCCTGGATAGGGGCTGTCATTTCTATTGAGATGTGGTCGGGAAAATACTCTTTAAGTTCTCAAGTTAAGAAGTTCAATGTTAATCCTATGATGACTTTGGTACAAACTGAACAGCATCTCCACCTGCTGGGGGGTATAGCTGGCAGGGGAGGAGCTAGTTTCTCTTTTTTATATTGTTGTATCCTGCCCCAGTGGTACCAGATATACCCTCTGTTCCTGTGTCCCCCCAAGCAACTGAAGAGATTTAACGGGGAGTACACAAAATCTCCTTTTCACTTATCACTGAAATAGATCTATAATTAACACTCTTTCACTAAAGCTGTTAAAAGGTGAAAGTTTCGGTATCACACTCATTTATAAATGCGTTTTAAGCACTGAGGGTGTGTGTTTGGATCAAGAACGCTAAACTATATATTTCTTCTGTTTTTTCCCAAAAACCCAGTTTGAAGGATACAGCAATCCTCTTTTTTTGGAATTGGATTTTGGAGGTGGAAGAGAACCTAACGGATTGTTGTACTGCGGTACACTAGGTTTGGGACTTATTGGTATTTATATTTTACAGTTTCAGCTTGTCAATAGCAGCAATGATCCAGGACTTCAAACTTGTCACAGGGGGTCACCATCTTGGAAAGTGTCTGTGACACTCACATGCTCAGTGGGCTCTGATTGGCTGTTGAGAAGCTAAGCTTAGGGCTCGTCACTAATTATCCAGCAGAAAATGAGCTTCCCTGGCTGTAATATAAGCTGATGCTACAGGTTTGCTGATTATTCGATTCTGATGCTAATTGCACTGGTTTCTGTGCTGCCATGTAGTTATTATGTGTATTAATTACTAATCAGCCTTATATTGTGACATTTCTATTCTATGTGTACTGTATATTGTGAGTGGGTCCCTAAGCTCAGTAAGTGACAGCAGCACAGAGCATGTGCAGTGAATCAGCAGAAAAGAAGATGGGGAGCTACTGGGGCATCTTTGGAGACACAGATCTTTACTGCTAAAGGGCTGTGGTTTCCTTGGGCTGGTACAGAAGCACAAAACATCATGTACAACATTTCTAAATACTTCTTTAGTTAAGTTTTAGTTCTCCTTTAAAACGTGTTAATTTTTTTTTGGTGTTACTGTTCCTTTGATTAAAAGAACAGGCAAAAAAATAGGCTGTTGGAAATGATCATGGGCTGAGGCCTATTCTCGGGGAATGGAGTCTGACCCTGATTATAAACTTCCTGCTGTTTGATCCTCGGTTGGTCAGTGAATTGTTCTGTTCTTTACAGGTTTCCCAGGGAATGAAGCAGAAAAGTTACAGATAAAGTTAGAGAAAGAAGAACTAGAACCTACAGAAATCTCCGCAGTTCTACTTACGGATAGGGGTGAGTATCACTAAACCCATGAGGCACATGTTTTTGTTTTTTTTTACGTTGTTGCCATTGACAACGGTGCTTGTGTCAGAACCTGCTTCTCTGCACTTACACCAAATGCTTCTTAATTAATCTCTCGCCTTGAGGAGGTGCTGATTCTGGTTCTCTCTTTGTGTGTTGCACCTAAACATATAACTGACTTGCCCCAAATGAATCCCAGGCGTATCTAAGCTAGCTTTAGCTAAATCATTGTCCTCTCTGAGCTAATTAAAGGACCAGTAACACTAAAAATGATTAAGTAAAATGTATTCTATACCCTTCTAACAATGCATCTACACTGTACAATGTTTCCTATTTCAAGTGCTTTATGTACAATTAAAAAACAAGGAAAGTTATCCCAAAACTCAATGTTATATTAAAAAATATATATTTTATTCAAAAATCATGTTAAAAAATAGGCATACAGACCGCATGTTATTCCGCCTTATGCGTTTCATGCCCCCTGGTACTGATTCATACCTATGAATAAGTACCAGGGGTTATGAAGCGTGTAAGGCGGAATACCATGTGGTCTGTATGCCTATTTTTTAACATGATTTTTGAATAAAACGTATATTTTTAATATAATATTGAGTTTTGGGATAACCTTTCTTGTTTTTGATGTCTATACCCTTTGGAACTGGGGGCTTCATCCCAGAAATCATGGGCCCTTCTGGACAGGCCCTGTAGAGACTAGCATCCCATAATATATATATTTTTTCTATGAAACTTTATGTACAATTTACCATTAAAAAAGTTCTCTTCCTGCTCTCTAAAAAGACAATAGGGCGACTTCAGTTGTGCCAGACACCTACGTGCGCACTCCAAAGCAGCTCCCGACTTCACCTCCTTAAACCGGAAGCCAGTTGCTTCATCTTTAGAAAGGATATTCTCTCCCCTTGTATTTTAACTCAGCAAGATTTATTGCTGTATGTGCTGCAAGCAGGGAAGGCAGCACCCAGGTCCGCCATAAATTCACAGTCAGTCTGCTGCGCATTCCTTCACCTGCTGGTTTGAGGAGGTGTTGTCGGAAGCTGCTGTGGAGTGCGCATGTAGGAGTCTGGCACAACTAAAGTCGCCCTATCGCCTTTTTTAGAGAACAAGAAGAGAACTTTTTTATTGGTAATTCTACATAAAGCACTTGAAATAGGAAACATTGTGCAGGGTAGATGCATTGTTAGAGGGGTATAGAATACATTTCTAACTTAATAATTTTTAGTGTTACTGGTCATTTAAAGCCATAAGTGCCGCATAGTTGTTAAAGCAGTAGAACAATTGTGCTTGAAAATACATTCTTTATTAATGATTTTTTCTTCATTTTATTGTTCCATGACATAAGCACACACTTAAGCTAAAGATGCTGCTGTAATGTAGTCTCCAAAATGAAATCATAACCTTTCTATGTGCCGAGTACATGACACTTCCACAACCCCTTGTACAGAGTATTCATCTTATAATGAATGTTATTGAATCTGAAAATCATGGAGCTGTAACAGGTGCAACAATGCACAACACGTGGTGGCAAAAAAGGATACAGTGACCAGCAATTTTACATCCTGATTTTAAGTTTTCCCGCTTTTGACAGGTTTTTTTTTTTTTTTTTTTTTTTGTGGTCCCAACTAGTGATGTGCGAGCCGGCCTGATATCCACATCGTGTGGGTTGTGGGCAGATTTGGGTTGAGCTCTTCTGCCTGCTCCCCCCGCCCACGATTTTAGACAGCCGACTTCCTGTTTTATAGGCTCCCATCTGCCCCACCCCTTTTGTGATGTCATCTTTGGGGTGTAGTGGGTCTGTAAATGGAAGGGGGAAGTGGGGTCGTGCAAGTCTGGGTCGGGTGTAGAGTTTTTCTCAAGCCACACGTCACTAGTCCCCACAATTTTTAATGCATGGCAGTGGGTGCTTTTGATTTTCCACCAACATTTTGCTTTGACATTCTCAAAAATGTCTGTCCATCCTTGGTCCATGGTCTGTCTGTAAATAATCAATTCCAAGCCAATTGGAGAGACCGCACACCTCACAAAACCCAAGCAGCGTATCCTGGTGCTCGGTGGTAGGGGAATCGGCAACCACCCAGCCAAGGTACGTAGAAGAATTACTGGCACACAGGAATTCTTAGTCAAGCATGCTTGACAATAGGGGCGTGCCCCGAAACGTTGCACTGCATTAATAAAATTGAAAGGGCTTGCCCTGATAACTGAATTCCTGTGTGCCGGTGATTCTTCTATGTAAATAATCAATTCCAATTGGTCTGCCCCTCATACAGTCCTGCACTGATCACTTATTGCTTTAGGTGGTCAATGTAACATCCGCTTAAATATCTGCTGTTTAATTCAGGGACTGTATATCTTATAACTCTTGACAGGTTTCCCAGACTCCGAAGCACAAATAAAGACAGAGAATGAGGATCCACAATATACTGATGGGGGTAAGTAGCCAAGGATTCTTCCTATAACACTGGCCTGGAGTATAGAGACTCCCCCTTTTGTAACATCTGATAAAATGATTATGCAGAATACCAAGAGGTATGTCCTATGCCCCTGCCGTGTGTTTATTTCCCCAGGGACAATAACATGCGCATGGAACACGGCATTATTAGTCTTTATTTATAATATTAGAGCCAGTAAGCATTCCCAGCCTTAAACTAATGCTACAGAATGGGCCACTGCTACTGAATAGTGTGTCCTCCAGGGTCGGACTGGCCTGGCGGGACACCGGGAAAAAACATGGTGGGCCCTGGCCCTCCTGGGCCTTAAATAAAAAAAAAACAATTTGCAAAGCCGCGCAGCTCCATGCACTGAAGCACTCCGTGTGGCTCCATGCGCACATGCGCGCCGTTGAGTATGGAGGCCAGAGGGGGGGCCATAGACAGCAGTCCCAGTGGGCCCTGGGCCCCCCAGTCCGACCCTGGTGTCCTCCCTATGCCCAACCCTGGGTTTTATATAGGTAAATGGAACTGCTAGAAGCTGATCAATCCAGGGATTTCAAGTGTATATAAGCTTAGCGCTTTCTCAATGGGTCCAGGTGCTCATGCCCCAGACCTTCAGCATAGGGAGAGTAGTTCACTCAAAAGTCATCATGATATGCAGGCATCAAATGTGGACAACCAAGGAGTAGAATTCAGGAGCCCAAAAAGTTCAAATAGTAAAAAAGTTTTTATTTACATTGTTTAAAAATCAGAAAGCCTTACGCGTTTCGTGACACTTAATCATAGGCTAAGTTCATACAAACACACCAAAAGTATTTAAAGGAAAATTAACCAAATAGAGGAAGGAGGGGCGGAGTTTATACAATCAACCAATAACAATCTATACAAATTCCAGTGGCTCTATGTTAGAGATATACCTTAATTAGACACTGTGTATACAAGTGCACTGTTATGTATTATGCACTTTTGTATGTATACACAGTGTCTCTAACATAGAGCTAATAGAGGTGAATTTGTATAGATTTGTTATTGGCTGATTGTACAAACTCCGCCCATCCTTCCTCTAATTGGTTAATGTTCCTTCCTGGGTTTTACATCCCTGACATCCCTCCCATAGACTCCATTATAATGAAATAATCCAAATGTTTCATAATACTTTCCTTTTTCTGTGTAATAATAAAACAGTAGCTTGTACTTGATCCCAACTAAGATATAATTAATCCTTATTGGAAGCAAAACCAGCCTATTGGGTTTATTTAATGTTTATATGATTTTCTAGTAGACTTGAGGTATGAAGATCTAAATTACAGAAAGATCCGTTATCCGGAAAACCACCGGTCCCGAGCATTCTGGATAACAGGTCCCATACCTGTATTTTATTTAAATATTAACTTATAGAAATGTTTGTAGAAACATAGAGCAGTTACTGAGTTAGTAACTGGTTAGTGGGAAGTGTTAAGATTGGAGCTTAGTGTAATTAAAGAGGAGAGTATGAGTGGAGGAGGGTAAATATGGCAGAGAAAGAAGAGTGGGGCAGAAAGAGATATAAATACAGACAGGAGAGTCTATAAGGCTTATCCAGAGAGAGATACATGTGCAAAAGTAAAGACACCTCCAATGCAGGAGGTCTGTGAGTTTTATTGAGGGTGGAGGAACTTAAAGGGGTGATGAGGACAAGGATAAGTGTGTATATATATATATATATATAGATATATATAGATATATATATATAGATATATATATATATAGAGATATATATATATAGAGATATATATATATATAGATATAGATATATATAGATATAGATAGATAGATATATAGATAGATAGATATATAGATAGATAGATAGATATAGATATATATATATATATATATATATAGATATATAGATATATAGATATATAGATATATGTGCAGAGTGGTATATACTGCATGTAAATAAGAGTAATAAGATGTGAATGTGGGGCAGGAGAGTAAAACAATAGCAAAGTGATTAGTCAGATGTCCTGCCTATGGTTTGGATTCTAGGGTTGTTAATATAAACTCACCACTAAACCATCAATAAGGAATTAGGTGAAGGATATTCACATTTATCTCATCATGTTATTGCCAATATATCCCATGTCACTACTTCATTCTGAGGTTTAAGTTACACAACTGTCCCTTATTACACAGATCTCATGGTGACTGAGTCAGAAATAACACAGGTTGTTATAAAGGAGGAAGAACTGGACCCTAGTTATTACCAGAACCCAATTGATACTTCAGCATTTTCACTCCATGATGATGGTAAGTAGCCAGTGATCCTATCAGGGAGTTTGGGGGTCTCACTGCTTGTGTCTGTGGGTCAGTAACACTGGAGTTTAGGGGTCTCACTGCTTGTGTCTGTGGGTCAGTAACACTGGAGTTTAGGGGTCTCACTGCTTGTGTCTGTGGGTCAGTAACACTGGAGTTTAGGGGTCTCACTGCTTGTGTCTGTGGCTCAGTAACACTGGAGTTTAGGGGTCTCACTGCTTGTGTCTGTGGGTCAGTAACACTGGAGTTTAGGGGTCTCACTGCTTGTGTCTGTGGGTCAGTAACACTGGAGTTTAGGGGTCTCACTGCTTGTGTCTGTGGGTCAGTAACACTGGAGTTTAGGGGTCTCACTGCTTGTGTCTGTGGGTCAGTAACACTGGAGTTTAGGGGTCTCACTGCTTGTGTCTGTGGGTCAGTAACACTGGAGTTTGGGGGTCTCACTGCTTGTGTCTGTGGGTCAGTAACACTGGAGTTTAGGGGTCTCACTGCTTGTGTCTGTGGCTCAGTAACACTGGAGTTTAGGGGTCTCACTGCTTGTGTCTGTGGGTCAGTAACACTGGAGTTTAGGGGTCTCACTGCTTGTGTCTGTGGGTCAGTAACACTGGAGTTTAGGGATCTCACTGCTTGTGTCTGTGGCTCAGTAACACTGGAGTTTAGGGGTCTCACTGCTTGTGTCTGTGGGTCAGTAACACTGGAGTTTAGGGGTCTCACTGCTCGTGTCTGTGGGTCAGTAACACTGGAGTTTAGGGGTCTCACTGCTTGTGTCTGTGGGTCAGTAACACTGGAGTTTAGGGGTCTCACTGCTTGTGTCTGTGGCTCAGTAACACTGGAGTTTAGGGGTCTCACTGCTTGTGTCTGTGGGTCAGTAACACTGGAGTTTAGGGGTCTCACTGCTTGTGTCTGTGGGTCAGTCACACTGGAGTTTAGGGGTCTCACTGCTTGTGTCTGTGGGTCAGTAACACTGGAGTTTAGGGGTCTCACTGCTTGTGTCTGTGGGTCAGTAACACTGGAGTTTAGGGGTCTCACTGCTTGTGTCTGTGGGTCAGTAACACTGGAGTTTAGGGGTCTCACTGCTTGTGTCAATGGATATAATGTGCTGAAATGCTTGTTCTTTTCCCCCCACAAGGAAATATATCGGAGGGGGCAGCAAGTGACATTGATGGGAGACCTTCATCTGACTCTGATGATAAGGTATTAAAGGTTAATATTATTCATTGTGTTTGAACTAATGATTGTAAGATCTGATATGTCATTATTTAACTCACAGCTGATGGATTTACTTGAGCGCCTAAGACAAAGGCCAGCGGTCGCTGCTGCTTCTGATTGCTTCCCCTTTAATCCTGTAAGACAAACAATGAGCGGGACGGAGAGCCCAGCTAGTCAGTTCAGTGATGATGATGAGGAGGAGATGGAGGAAGGGGAGGATGAGGAGGAGGAAGAGGATGAGGAAGAGAATACAGACAGCAGTATAGATGGTGACGCAGAAGAAGCGAGTGAAAGGAGTGAGAATGTGGATTGGTGCAAGTGTGGAAACTGTGTTCCCATCGACACCCAGACGGAGAACTTGTGTTGCGCGTCGGTGGAGAAGATCCGAGATCTCATTCCCTGTGGGACTCGCTGCATTACCGCTCACTCCACATTCCTCCGACAGGTTGTGGACTATGATAGGATAGACACAGGATTCAAGATCATCAACCACAAGATGAAGAGGCTCCCCAAGCACAGAGCTTATATGAGGTGCTTTTATATGTATAGATTCACAATGTATTAGATTGAAAGCTGTTTGTGTCGGGGCTAATAGGAGCTCCTCCCCCGGGTACATACAGAAACCACAGAAATTAAAAAAAGGAGACCAACTGCAAATTGTCTCAGTTGTCCATATCATACAAAATAGGAATTTAATTGTGAACTGCCTCTTTAAAGGGAACATATAGCCTTTTTTTTATATCCCCATCATCCTGTACTCAGTAATGCTGAAAAGGATTGTTATATTTAAAAAAAATATTTCTTTATTGGGGCTCCCTTAGCTCCTCCCTCATCCAAGTCTGTGTATGGTGGGAGTGTCAAGTGAACCAGGTGGGTGGTGCTAGTGAGGATTTGGCTGAAACTTTCACTAATAGAACAAGGTGACTTTTTAAAGGTACAGTCCAGTGGTGTAACTGTAGAGGAAGCAGACCCTGCGGCTGCAGGGAGTATAGGGGCCCGTGAAGCCCTAATTAACAAACCATTTTATTGATAAAAAAGGACAACCTCAGGTCATGTTGGGGGCCCTAAAACTAATTTGCTTTGTAGCCCAGTAACATCTAGTTATGCCGCTGGTGCAGTCCTTTCTGCGCCGCCCTTAAAGGACCAGTAACATAAAAACAATTTAAAAAAAAAATAGTTTCTACATACGAAAAAAAAAACACCCAAAACACATTCGCAAAGACTTTATTAAGAAATAACTTACCGATTCTCCGCATGCGCTCCTCTTCAGAAACGGCGACAGGGCGACGATCCGTCGTGCGCCGCTCAATTTCTCCTCCCTGGCTATCTCCTATAGAAGGCAGGGAGGAGAAATCGAGCGCCGCACAATGGATCGTTGCCCTGACGCCGTTTCTGCGGAGGAGAGCAAGCGGAGAATCGGTAAGTTATTTCTTTTTTTTTTTTAGAAAAAATGATGTTAGTGGTCTTTTAATTGGTTTATCATTTTTCGTTCTCTCTCTCCAGATGTTTGCGGAAAACCGCTTTTCGTTCGTTTCTGGTGTGGATGTATGGATACCTGGGAACGGAAGAAAATAAACCTATACCGGCTTGTGCCATCAGGAGAATCCGAAAGACCTTTCCCGACCCCAACCGTAAATACACAGGATTCCCTGGGGCTCAGGACTACCTTGCTGAAAAGATGGCTCTGGATTAGTGGTCAGTGGTTTTCCCTGTTACACACGTTCTAATAATGTCACGGATTCATTGAACTGTTGGTTTTAATTACATATAAGATTTACTTCTGTTTTGTCCAATAAATGCTCTGTTCTATCATTTGTGGGTGTGTATTTATACTTCTTTCTCATCCATTCTTAAAGGATAAGCCCTGCCCCTTTCACGTTTCCAGGGGGTGGAGCCTAGTGTTTTATGAAAAGAAGCTGCTCTATGACCCAGGGAAAGCAACTGAATAGTGCTCCACCCCCTTCTTCACACTATAGAATGGTAAAACAAAACATTAATCTGTTCCTGTCCAATAGAAAGAGAGCAGCCCAGGATCAGGAAGTTTACCGAATCAGATCATAATACCTGGGAAAGTCACTGGGGAGGTTGAATGTGTTTCCCCCATGGGTAAGAGAGTGGCCGTGAGCAAGAAGTACAAAGCTTAGGGAAGTTCTGGGGAAAGATTGGGGTCACTTATGCAAGCGGAGGTTCCTTCCAAACCAAGAGCCGCCTACAATAAGCAAGTACAGGTATGGGACCTGTTATCCAGAATGCTTGAGACCTTAGGTTTTCGAAAACACAAACCCCCGCAAACATTGCGAAACGCGTCGGCGTTCTTATCCATTGATCTTTGGCTACTTTTAATTTTAATTCAAAAACCTTGGCTAAAAAAAAAAAATTTTTTTAGGGGTGGTGGAAATAATCTTTGCTCGGTTCAGCTCTTCTCCTTCTCTGTATACTAAACTCCCGGGAGACCGTGGAATTGTGGTTTTATAGGTTATATTAGCTTCTCAAACCAGCTTAGGGCCCAGCTTAAAACTGAGACCACAGTCCCGGTTACTCTGCCTTCTCCATCTTTGTGGTGTCCCAGGGATAGAAACAATTTAGGCAGCAGTTTTGGGACAACTCCACCTCCTCTTATTTCATTTTCCTCCTTTTTTCATGAATTTGAGCATTGATTTCAGTTTTTATCCTATCAAATGGCAGTCTATTTAATTTAATCAATTGAACCTTACTATTCACGTAAGAGCATTAACTAATACAGCACTTTTTAGCACTTTATATTTATTGAATTAAATCTCTCAATCTAGTTTTTACTCTATACAATCAATTTATTTAATAATATAGTAACTATCAATTAAGAATTTAGTCATCATTCGGGGAAGCACTTAATCAATTTGGCACAATACAATTGATTCATTTGGTAGGGTATAAATCTGTGTGAAGGGGTCTCGTCTGAATTCTATGGTCTATTTCAATATAGATCCTTTTGGGTTTTTTAATGGGTTTTTTAATATTTAATTAACTTATTGCACTGCACTTTATAACTTATTGCACAGCACTTTATAACTCATTATGAAGTGATATACTCAACTCTATGTACTAATTAGTGGTGTTTGTCTAAGTGCTTATAACTTAACTGGGATTTAATTAGTGTGTAAAAAATAGATTGTGACTGCTTTAGTTTAACTGATCAAGTGGGGGTTCTTTTCTATCCCTTCTGATATCGTGTTTCAAGTTAAAGGGATACTGTTTCCCAGCTGCCCCTAGTCATGTGACTTGTGCTCTGATAAACTACAATCACTCTTTACTGCTGTATTGCAAGTTGGAATATCACCCCCTTTCCCCCCCAGCAGCCTAACAGAACAATGAGAAGGTAAGAACAACACTCAATAGTAAAATCCAGGTCCCACTGAGACACATTCCGTTATATTAAGTAGGAGAAATAACTGCCTGCCAGAAAGTAATTCCATCCTAAAGTGCAGGCACAAGTGACATGACTGGGACAGCTGGGAAACTGACAAAATGTCTAGCCCCATGTCAGATTTCAAAATTAAATATAAAAAAATCTCATGGAGCAGCACTATTAACTGATGTGTTTTGGAAAAAACATGTTTTTCCATGACAATATCCCTTTAAGGGGTTTCTGTAATTTAGCTCTTCATACCTTAAGTCTACTAGGCAAATAAATTGGAGAGGCTTCAAATGGGGTTTTTCACCTTCCTCTGGATCAAGTGGCAATTAGGCAGGTCAAAAAAAGTGCTAAAAGGTTGAACTTGATGGACGTGTGTCTTTTTTTCAGCCTAACTTACTTTGTTAGTGGTGGGAGTTTGGATTGATATGATCAGGAAGATCAATCCAGCATCCCTGCACCTCCCTCCTCCTCCAGACAGCTCCCCCCACCCCCATGCACATCTATGTGAATACCTTTTTCTTTCTTTTGTTGTTCTCTTCAATGGCCCCAGGGGGTGCAATCATTACACAACTACGTATGTAGGGAGGTGTATAGGGATCCATTGCATGAGTGCATGCTGCAACTTACTCCTCACACTCTATAGCAGGAAAAGGGGGGACTAAAGTTTGATATAAATATAGGGGAGCACACATAGGCATAATCAAAGTCCTGACATCAATGTAAATGTAGGGCTCTATCATCCGGCAAATGATCAGTTTCCCACAGAATTATTATAATTGCACATTAGGTGGAACTTCTGCTTCCAGTGAAATCACTGGCTCTACTGTATCTATTGTTATATTAAGGGCAAAATATGTAATTTATATATTTATAATTTGACTTCCATGGTGGCCAAAACTACAACCGTGTATCTGTGCACATAATTTCAAGTGAACTAATTAAGAACTCTTTCTAATGGTAAAGTTGGGGCCACACATTCAGATTTGATCAGGGGCTTTTTTTGGTCAGTCACATAATGGGTCTCTATGGCAGGAGCTATGGATAGAGCTGGTGTCTCTGCAATTCTTAGTGCTCTCACCTGTTGTAAAGACATGGCTGGATTTTAATAAAGGATTCGGCTAATCCTCCCCAAACCAACATTAATGAATTTCCCTACAACAAACAGGACGGAGGTAATATACATGACGTTGGCTCTGCATTTATCCTGCCATGTGTTCTGGGGACATTATACATTAACACTTTCTGTTTCCGTCTATATGTTCTGATATGCCGCTATATTTATCCCGCCAACCTGTACTGGGGTATATGAAACTGGCACTGCTCTGTCATCTGTTCTGGTGCATTATACATATAATTATGGAGAAATCTGTGAAGTATTTTATTAGCCTCCCCAAAGATCTTGCAATGGTCACCCAAAAGCCTGAATCATATATGGCAGCAAGTACAGCACCAATATTAGAATGGGATTTACCAACAATATGTTTGTTTTGGGGGAAATCACATGGGCAGCTGCTTCCTTGTTTGGTTGTAGAATGATGTTCCCTTATTTTGTATAACGAGATACTTATCAGTAAAGGTTCTAGTTGTCTCATATTAAAAATGCAAACATCCAATAATACTATAAAGAAGATAAAAAATACACACATATATATTTATTATAAAAATAGATTACAATAATAAAACATATAATATGTTTTATCATCCATAACTGCTCCATCCCTGTGAGAAGGTGGCAAAGACATCAGTGCAAAAAGAGCCAAACTGCCAGTTTATAAACAAACTGGACATCTCTTAAGTTTTGCACTGTCATCATCATCATCATCCATTTGAATTGTCACATATTCGGAAACGGAAGTTCTGAAATAAACAAAATATAAATAAATTAAAACATATTTCTGGTATTAAAAGCCCTGACACAAATCAATAAGTTTAATGAAGCTAAAAATAACTATACAGAAATACAGCAGCTTGATCTTCTGAGTAAAGTGATATATTTCTGTTACATTTGATCTTCTAGACTATAATCATGTAATATTATTAACCACCCACTGGCCATTCAAATAATCCAGTGTTAATAGGTGAGTTCATATTGTAAATGCTAATGTATATAAAGCTCTATTTTATTGCAATTAAATGAAACCCAGGAAGCATTTATGAACAGTTCAGCAAACTCACCCCTCATGTGTTTCACTCTTATCATCATCAACCAGTTTTTTTTTTTAACTCTACTGGTTTGTTAATCAATTCTTCTTTCTAATCATCATCATCATTTTCTTCTTCATCATAATCATCTGTTTCTTCTGCTGTTTCATAACCATCATCATCATCATCATCTGTTTCTTCTGCTGTTTCATAATCATCATTTCTTCATCATCATAATCCTCATCATAATCTTTTTCATCATCATCATCATCTTTTTCTTCTTCATCATAATCATCTTTTTTTTCTTCTTCATCATCATCATCATCATCTTTTCTTCTTCATCATAATCATCTTTTTTTTCTTCTTCATCATCATCATAATCATCATCTTTTTCATCATCATAATCATCTTTTTTTTCTTCTTCATCATCATCATCATCATCTTTTTCTTCATCATAACCATCTTTTTTTTCTTTTTCATAATCATCTTTTTCATCATCATCATCTTTTTCTTCTTCTTCATCATAATCATCTTTTTTTTCTTCTTCATCATCATAATCCTCATCATCATCTTTTTCATCATCATAATCATCATTTTCTTCTTTTTCTGTTTGAACTATCACTGATTCAGGATCAGAAGTCCTGAAATAAAAGAAATATAAAAATGTTAAAATTTTCTTCTCCCTGACACAAATCAATAAGTTTAATGAAGCTAAAAATAACTATACAGAAATACAGCAGTTTGATCTTCTGAATAAAGTGATATATTTCTGTTACATTTGATCTTCTAGACTATAATCATGTATTTATTTTTAACCACCCCCAAGTCCTAAAATAAAAGAAATACAAAAATATTAAAACATATTTTTGGTGTTAAAACCCCTGACACAATAGTGCAATATTCCTGTTACATTTGATCTTCTAGACTATAATCATGTATTAATTATCACTGAGCCACTGGCCATCCAAATAATCCAGTGTTAATAGGTGAGTTCATATTGTAAATGCTAATGTATATAAAGCTCTATTTTATTGCAATTATATGAAACCCAGGAAGCATTTATGAACAGTTCAGCAAACTCACCCCTCATGTGTTTCACTCTTATCATCATCAACCAGTTTTTCTAACTGTACTGGTTTGTTAATCAATTCTTCTTCTTTATAATCATCTTCATCATAATCATCTGTTTCTTCTGCTGTTTCATAACCTTCATAATCATCTGTTTCTTCTGCTGTTTCATAATCATCTTCTTCATCATCATAATCATCATCATAATCTTTTTCATCATCATCATCATCTTTTTCTTCTTCATCATAATCATCTTTTTTTTCTTCATCATCATAATCATCATCATCATCTTTTTCATCATCATCTTTTTCTTCATCATAATCATCATTTTTTTCTTCTTCATCATCATAATCATCATCTTTTTCATCATCATCATCTTTTTCATCATCATAATCATCATCTTTTTCTTCTTCTTCATCATAATCATCTTTTTTTTCTTCATCGTCATAATCATCATTTTCTTCTTTTTCTGTTTGAACTATCACTGATTCAAGATCAGAAGTCCTGAAATAAAAGAAATATAAAAATGTTAAAATTTTCTTTTAATGATGCTAGAATAACTATACAGAAATACAGCAGCTTGATCTTCTGAGTAAAGTGATATATTTCTGTTACATTTGATCTTCTAGACCAGTGATCACCAACCAGTAGCTTGTGAGTAACATGTTGCTCTCCTAACCCTTGGATGTTGCTCTCAGTGTCCTCAAAGCAGGTACTTATTTTTGAATTTCAAGCTTGAAAGCTAATTTTAATTGCATAAAATCTAAGTATAGTGCCAAGTAGAGCCAGTCCCATACAGGGGCTACGAAATAGCCAATTACAGCCCTTATTTGGCACCCCAAGGAACTTTTTCATGATTGTGTTGCTCCCCAATTCTTTTGACATTTAAATGTGGCTCATGGGTTAAAAAGGTTGTGGACCCCTGTTCTAGACTATAATCATGTATATATCATTAACTGGCCATTCAAATAATCAAATGATAATAGGTGAGTTCCTATTGTAAATGTTAATGTATATAAATATAATTCTTTGCAAGTATATAAAAAGCAGGAATCATTTATTAACAGTTTAGTAAACTCACCTCTTATATTGTCCACTCTTATCATCATCATCTTCTATTTGTATTGTGACATATTCAGGATGAGAAGTATAATCATCTTCCATTTGTATTGTCACATATTCAGGATGAGAAGTATCATCATCTTCTATTTGTATTGTGACATATTCAGGATAAGAAGTATCATCATCTTCTATTTGTATTGTCACATATTCAGGATAAGAAGTATCATCATCTTCTATTTGTATTGTCACATATTCAGGATAAGAAGTATCATCATCTTCTATTTGTATTGTCACATATTCAGGATGAGAAGTATCATCATCTTCCATTTGTATTGTCACATATTCAGGATGAGAAGTATCATCATCTTCCATTTGTATTGTGACATATTCAGGATGAGAAGTATCATCATCTTCTATTTGTATTGTCACATATTCAGGATAAGAAGTATCATCATCTTCTATTTGTATTGTCACATATTCAGGATAAGAAGTATCATCATCTTCTATTTGTATTGTCACATATTCAGGATAAGAAGTATCATCATCTTCTATTTGTATTGTCACATATTCAGGATAAGAAGTATCATCATCTTCTATTTGTATTGTCACATATTCAGGATGAGAAGTATCATCATCTTCCATTTGTATTGTCACATATTCAGGATGAGAAGTATCATCATCTTCCATTTGTATTGTGACATATTCAGGATGAGAAGTATCATCATCTTCTATTTGTATTGTCACATATTCAGGATGAGAAGTATCATCATCTTCCATTTGTATTGTCACATATTCAGGATGAGAAGTATCATCATCTTCCATTTGTATTGTCACATATTCAGGATGAGAAGTATCATCATCTTCTATTTGTATTGTTACATATTCAGGATGAGAAGTATCATCATCTTCCATTTGTATTGTGACATATTCAGGATGAGAAGTATCATCATCTTCTATTTGTATTGTCACATATTCAGGATGAGAAGTATCATCATCTTCTATTTGTATTGTCACATATTCAGGATGAGAAGTATCATCATCTTCCATTTGTATTGTGACATATTCAGGATAAGAAGTATCATCATCTTCTATTTGTATTGTCACATATTCAGGATGAGAAGTATCATCATCTTCTATTTGTATTGTCACATATTCAGGAATGGAAATTCTGAAATAAAAGAAATATTAAAATATTACAACTTTCTGCTGGTGTTCACAGTCTAAAGACAAATCAATAAGTTTAATGAAGCTAAAAATAACTATACAGAAATACAGCAGCTTGATCTTCTGAGTAAAGTGCAATATTTCTGTTATATTTGATCTTCTAGACTATAATCATGTAAATATTATTAATGACCCACTGGTCATTCAAATAATCAAGTGTTAATAGGTGAATATTGTAAATGTTAATAAATCTAAATTTTTGCAATTATATGAAAAGCAGGAATCATTTATTAACAGTTTAGTAAACTCACCTCTTATATTGTCCACTCTTATCATCATCATCATCATCTTCTATTTGTATTATGACATATTCAGGAATGTAAGTATCATCATCTTCTATTTGTATTGTCACATATTCAGGAATGGAAGTACTAAAATAAAAGAAATATAAAAATATTAGAACTTTCTTCTGGTGTTAAAAGCCCTGACACAAATCAATAAGTTTAATGAAGCTAAAAATAACTATACAGAAATACAGCAGTTTGATCTTCTGATTAAAGTGCTATATTTCTGTTACATTTGATCTTCTAGGCTATAATTATAATAATGTATTAAACTCTATTGGTACAATGTTATATATATTCTGAATGCTGTGTACCACATATTAAAAAATAGCAGATTATTTATATTGCCTATAAACTATTAAGAAACATAAATAAATGGAGTAAATAAGAATGATGGAAAATGATATTACTTTCCAAACATTTTTAGATATTATTAGAAATTATAAATGATAAAGAAAAAAGTTACAGACCTTGTAGCGGCTTTAGATTCAGGCAGCATAGACTGCTCTGTTTTCTTTTCTTCATTATAAAAAGCCTTCTCCATCTTCTTCATACAATAATATTGAAACCTGCACAAGGGAAGGATACAGGTGTTAGAGTTAAAAGTGCTCACACTAGATACTTATATATTAGTGTAACAGGGATTCAGTTCTTACACATCTATAATGACCAAGCATAGCTCTTATACTGCCATAAGAATGTTCCCTTTCCAAGGGGTAAATATATTTGAACAGCACAAGCCCTGTTGTTAAATTGGTACAAGACTGAGCCCTACCCAGTAATTATACTGTCATATTAATAAATCCTGCCAATTACTTGTATTGCTATCAGAGTAAACCTAGCGCTTATGCTTAAAAAACAAAGCAATTGAAAACCCAACACTGATTTTGGCATCAAAGTTGCAGTTATTTTATATCTCTTGCATGATTCTCTTTTTGTGTGAGGTTGAGAATAAGGGTGGGCATTAAAGAATGTGATAGTTAAAGAGAAGCAACTTACCATCCAGCAGCTCCTAGCAAACATATTGTCACTAGAGCAGCAGCAATGACAGTATTTTCTATATAATTCCATTGGTTTCCTGTAGACTGATCTGTATTGTTTGATACTTGGTCTGGCCAAATCGTGCCATTCACTTCAGTTTGCTGATACGTTTTAGAATTATCTGCAAAAACAAAGACAAGTAAAAATCATCACATTTGGTATATTTGGCCTTTAGCATAATTAACACCCATAAAGTCCCACTGATGTTTTCTAATGATAATTCCAGAAGGATAAACACAACTAGTTGAAAGGTTGTCCCTATATAAGTCCTATAGCAGTGAACTCACACCCCCACAATATACATTTATGCACACACATAGAAATGTGCTCCCCTCACAAACATATTCATACATGGGGGAAATTTAAGAATATCTTGAGCTACAAAAAAACACACATGAGTTCCTAAACTCTCAATTGGTTTGTTCCCTCCAATACCCTGACTTCCTGCTAAGCACGTTTTTTTCCTCAAAAAAAAAAAACTGCTCTGCAGGTTTTAGGTTTTTATATTTTTTTTAAAAAAAAAACCCCGCTCGGGGATAAAAAAATAAAAAAAAAGATTGGCCAAAAGTCAAGGTATTTGAGTTTAGGAACACTTGCCTGTTCTAGTTCCCAAATGCTTGACCCCAAAGGCTTCACTATTCTAAGATTAGCCCCATAGTCCCATGAATACTCACTGCAATACACACACATTCATGTCACAGGAAACTTTTATCTCTACACTAATTGCATTATGGTAAAGTAATGGCCAGTTACAAGTTTACTTTACTGTTTTCACTATCTGTAAATGATATTAGATGCTATTCATTATGTTCTCTGCTCTATTATGTGCTCATTACTATTTTTATCACATATCAGTGTGCAGATTTATATGGGCAGATTTATCAAGGAATTGAAAATTCAAATTTTTGAGGGTTTTTTTTATGGCCAAAAGTGTCAAATTTGACTAGGGAACTGTTAAAATTTGATTTGATTCTTTAAAAAAAAAACTTTATCATACTCTGGCCCTTTAAGAAATCAAATTTGACTATTTGCCCACTAAAACCTGACGATTTAATGTTTAAGTCAATGGGAGACGTCCTGGGATAAATTTGAAGTGCTGTGTTTGAGTTTTTTTCAGAGAAAAATCTTGAATTGATTTTTTTAAAACTCGAATCAAATTAGATTCGACTTTTTGGTTTGATCCTATTCACCCGAGTTTCGAAAATCCAAATTTTTTAAATAAATTCCGATTGGTCAAATTTCGAGTCCTTGGGAGCATGGGAGTTTTAAAAAACTCCCATGCATTTGAAATTCAACCCTTGATAAATCTGCCCCTAAGTGTTATCAGAATAATAAAAGCAAAATTCATGTGACAAAAAAGTATCATTTTTAAATGCAGGTGACATTTCTCTACTTACCTGATTGTGTATAAAAGTAATGTAGACATAGTCCAACAATAAATATGAACATATGTAAATATGTGCTGATCATCATTTCTGTAGATTTATAATTCTGTTGAATAAAGAAGAAAGGAAAGAAAATATAAGTAAAAATACAAGTAAAGGGATCCATCTCTAGACACAATATATTTTATTAACTGCTCAGGTTTCTTGAGAAATATTCTTTCTGCTCTGTGGTTTCTTAATATAATTAACCAAGATTTATTGTTCCCACACTCTCCCCACAATAGTAGATTTGGGGGTACGTAAATGTTTTTTTTCTCAATTTAAAATATAAAAACATGGAAACAAAAGCTCTGAATTATGGAAAGGATGTCTCCATTAGACTCCATTATAATCAAATAAACTAAAGTTTAATAAATAATTTCCTTTTTCTGTGTAATAATAAAATAATTGCTTGTACTTGATCCCAACTAAGATATAATTAATCCTTATTGGAAGCAAAACCAGCCTATTGGCTTTATTTGATATTTATATGATTTTCTAGTAGACTTAAGGCATTCTGGATAACAGGTCCCATACCTGTATTATATAGTATGTATAAGTAACATAGCATTCATTTATACACTATGGGAAAAACAACAGAATAAAACCAAAATAAACTGTAAAAACTGCCATAAACAGAATTGAGACGTAAAATCCTACTTTCACTGTTATTTCTTATTTTTAACAGCACTATCCTTGAAAAAGGTTAATGATAGCCAGAAAAGCATTTTAAATCATTTGCAGGATCTGTTATATGAAAACCCATTATCTAGAAAGCTTCAAACTACGGAAAGGCCATCACCCATAGACTCCATTTTATCCAAATAATCCACATTTTAAAAAATGCTTTCCTTTTTCTGTGTAATAATAAAACAGTAGCTTGTACTTGATCCCAACTAAGATATAATTAATCCTTATTGGAGGCAAAACCAGCCTATTGGGTTTATTTAATGTTTATATGGTTACAGGTATGGGACCTATTATCCAGAATGCTGGGATTTCCATAATTTACAGCTTTCTGGATAACGGGTTTCAGGATAACAGATCCCATACCTGTATATGCTATGAAGATCAAATTACATTAAGATTTAGTTATCCGGAAAACCCCCAGGTTCCAAGCATTCTGGATAACAGGTCCCATACCTGTACTCAATGAACCACATAATGAGAAGTTTCTGCATATAGTCTATGTAATCCTGCTTAATAAGCACAACCAGCTTAGGTATAAACATGTGATTCCTGCCTATATTCTCTAACATCACATTGGAAACAGGGGGAAGTCACTTACCGTAACTCAAATTTGGTGTTTAATGAAATAAAGTTGTTTTGTTGTTTAGTCTCTGCTTGTCGGCTAAGGCAAGTCCTGTACCTTCAGCTGAAAAGCACAAACTGAACAGAAACAGAGGATGTGCAACAGGATAACTTTAATGCAACTGTGATGTCATAGTGGTTGCTAAGTAACTAGTGTTAGTGACCATTATGACATCATATAACTGTTTAATGTAAAGAGATCTCCCTTTGCAAAGGTCAATGACCTGTAGTAATAAATTCCAACTGTAAACACATCCCCCTTTACTAAGGTCAACGACCTGCAGTATTAAAATGCTGTTTGCTTTACTCATTTTCTAGGCTTTATTTTAATGAGTGTATGTTGTTAGCTCTCTGACAAGACTTTAGATATCACAGTATAGGCCGACCCTGGCAAAGGGCCATTTGTTTACTGTCCATTTCCCAACATTAGATCTATATGCAATATAGTCACTTTCACAGGCAGATTTATTAGAATTCAATGTGGCTATTTCCTGAAGGATACCCAGTAGTACGACTGGTTTTATTAGCAAAGCACTGGCACATGCACCAAAGCCATTTTGGGTTTTTAAAAAAAAATGAATTTATCCATCAAAATTGATCCAATTACTTTGAGCAGAAGCAACGTGAAATATTATCTGTAAATCAGAATCTATAGGTCTGCATTGTAAGAGCGGTAATTATCTGTACCACTCATTAAAAAATGGGTATGGGACCTGATATCCAGAATGCTCGAATTTTCCAGATAAGAGGTCTTTCCGCAATCCAGATCATTATTTGGATCCTCTACCAAAGAATCATTTAACTATTAAATAAACCCAATAGGACTGTTTTGATTCCAATAAGGATTAATTATATCTTAGATGGGATCAAAGGCAAAGTATGGAAAAAGGAAATTATTTTTCAAAATGTGAATTATTTGATTAAAATGGAGTCTATGGAATACGGTTGGATAAATATCCCCCCATGAATTTAGAGCTGGTGCAGATAAGACGTGTGATCCATTGCTATATTGGAATCTAGAGAAGTCACTTACCTGTAATATTGAAATGTAGTAGGTATTGAAATAAAGTTGTTCTTTGTTGTAATTTGTGCTTGTCTGCTGAGGCACGTCCACCACCTCGAACTGAAAAACACAAACTGAACAGAAACAACAGAATGTGCAGCTACATAAAGGTGGTTCAATTGTGATGTCATAATGGTGGTTCAATTGTGATGTCATGATGGTGGTTCAATTGTGATGTCATAATGGTCACTAGCAAATAGTGATAGGCACCGCCCATCTATCCCCCTGCCTGCTGCCTCTTCATCCGGGCTGTAGAATCACTCGGCACTGTAGAAGCCAAATAGGCAACTAGGCATAGCTGATAGGGAACTGCAGGGTTGCCATTGGCTATCACCCTCCTGCTGTGCTTCTGTCAGGGACCGTTGCAACATGTTCACCCTTCAACTGAAACACAGACAGGGACTATAGCAATTGTATCGGGAGCTTTATTAAAGGGACCATATTTATATATAATGTTAGCTTAGAGTGAAGCAGACATATATTATTCATTATCACCTACAAGATTGGGGGGGGTCACTTTTGCTGAATGTCTCCTATAAACCTTGTGAAGTGAACGCCATTTAGTGGCTAAAAGTTAAATTGTGTTGATTGTCACTAGATTGTAGCAGTGTGTACAGATTATCTGCAGAACAAGCAATAAACACAGTTGTGTTCAATTCCCACTGGCCCAAAGCTAAGGACTGAATTATCATTTTGTTACAATAAATAAATCATCATCCCTGGAAGACTGACATTGAGTTGCACTGAAACACGACATTTATTGCCGTCACTTTTATTCAACATATTGAGCTAAAGTTTAACTCCAGTAACCATCAATGTGGCTCAATTATCAACCTCAATAAATCCTACTTTAAATGGGAGGTTCACCTGTAAGTTAACTTTTAGTATGTTATAGAATAGCTAATTCTAAGCAACTTTTCAGATGGCCTTCATATTCTCTTTTGTATAGTTTTTGAATTATTTGCCTTTTTCTTCTGACTCCTTTTAGCTTTCAAATGGGGGTCACTGACCCCATCTATAAAGCAAATGCTCTGTAAGGCTACAAATGTATTGTTATTGCTTTTTATTACTCATCTTTCTATTCAGGCCTCTCCTGTTCATATTCCAGTCTCTTATTCAAATCAGTGCATGGTTGCTAGGGGAATTTGGACTCTAGCAACCAGACTGCTGAAATTGCAAACTGGAGAGCTGCTGAATAAAAAGCTAAATAACTCAAAAACCACAAATAATAAAAAAATAAAACCACTTGCAAATTGTCTCAGAATATCCCTCTCTATATCATACTAACAGTTCATGTAAAGGTAAACAATCCCTCTAAGGAGTATTATGATGTAAAGTGGGATTAGTGATGTGCGGGTCGGGAAGAGCAGGAGAAGAGAGAGAAGAGCTCTGCCCGCCACCCGCGAAGAAGAGCACGAGGTCGGGCCGAACCTTCCTGACCTGCAGGTAAACCCATGGGTCTTGCTGGTATAGGCCGGCCCACACATCACTAAGAGTGATTTTATGAGACAATTTGCATTTGGTTTTCATTTTTTATTATTCGTGTTTTTGCTGTTATTTATCTTTTTATTCAGCAGCTCTCAGTTTGCAATTTTAGCCATCTAGTTGCTAGGGTCCAAATTCCCCTAGCAACCATGCATTGATTTGAATAAGAGACTGGAATATGAATAGGAGAGGCCTGAATAGAAAGAGGAGGAATAAAAAGCAGCAATAACATTTTGTAGCCTTAGGCTATGGGCTCACAGGCTGAAGGCTCCGGCCTGCAAACACACACAGGCTGCAGCCATTAACTAGGATGAGGGGATGTGGGAAAGCAAAACAATGTCTCCCTGTTGTTTCATAGAACTATTCTATTAGTGCATTTAAACAAACAAATATCACCACAGGATTGTGCCTCAGAAGCCCTATGAACTGTGTATTTAGCAAACTCTCTAGTGTCTGACAATCACTGTTACTGAGGAGAGAACTTCTCTCTCACAGACATTACAGCAGCAGCAGGAGGAGGGAAAATCAATTTCCCAGCAGCCCAGGGACACAGGAAACAGGAAGTAGTTACAGGAAGGTTCAGCCTTTCCCTCTATCAAGTCTGGGTACAGAGAGACGCACAAAGATCTCTCACTCCTCCCCCTGGGAAGGCAGCTCCGCCCTTTAGCCAATGAACTTGCTTCAGTTCAGTCCAGTAACCAATAAAAGGTCTCTAAAGGTTCAGCGTTGTTGCTGGTACACAGACATCCGCCATGTTGATGGTGGGCAGACTGTAATCTGAATCCTGGTAACTCCACCAGCCAAGCAAGCGGGAAATTCAAAACAGGAAAATGAATAAAGGGGAGGGGCGGTTCTTCAACTGACATCATTTCCTGTCCAGTCTCCTCACATGGCAGAAGAGTTTAACCCTTGCACAGTCACAGAGGAGATGGCAGAGACAGAGCTGGGCGTGGGGCATCAGTTTAACAGGCTTTTTATTCTTTCTGTGTTTTATTGGAATATAATGGAATTGTTTAATGGTAATTCTAGTTTATGAATGAACAATGGGTTTGGCTTCTGCCCATTTACACCAAGTATTACATGTGTCTGGGCCCCGTGAGCTCCTAGAAATCTCTTTGTTACAGCCTGGGGCCACACTACTAAATTAAGGCGGCCATACACTATAAGATCCGCTCGTTTTGCGACATTGCCACGATCTTTTTCCCGATATGCCACTAACGGCAGGGTTATATGGGGGGTAATTTGAACTTCCGGCCCTATGGCCAAACAATTGGATTACGACAAGCGGAATTGGCTCCGACGGTTCGGTCGGGAGAAAAATCAAACCTTCCCGATCGATATCATGTCCAGATATCGATCAGAAAGACCCGTCGGAAGCCCCCATACACGGGCAGATTAGCTGTCAAATTGGTCTAAACTACTGATATCAGCAGCATTATCTGCCCGTGTATGGCCTCCTTAACCCTATAAGCAGAGCTACAACCAAACCTGGACACGTTTAAAGGTATTCGGTCATGATTTTTATGATGTTTTTATTTCTAAATGACACTGTTTACACGGCAAATAATTCACTGTACAATATAAAATGTCATTCCTGAAGCAGCAAGTGTATTTAGTTGTAATATTGGTGTGTAGGTGCATCTCAGGTCATTTTGCCTGGTCATGTGCTTTCAGAAAGAACCAGCACTTTAGGATGGAACTGCTTTCTGGCAGCCTGTTGTTTCTCCTACTCAATGTAACTGAATGTGTCTCAGTGGGACCTGGATTTTACTATTGAGTGTTGTTCTTAGATCTACCAGGCAGCTGTTATCTTGTGTTAGGGAGCTACTATCTGGTTACCTTCCCATTGTTCTGTTGTTAGGCTGCTGGGGGTAGTGATATCACTCCAACTTGCAGTACAGCAGTAAAGAGTGACTGAAGTTTATCAGAGTCACATGACTGGGGCAGCTGGGAAACTGATAATATTTCTAGCCCCATGTCAGATTTCAAAATTAAATATCAAAAATATCTGTTCTCTTTTGAGAAACAGATTTCAGTGCAGAATTCTGCTGGAGCAGCACTATTAACTGATGCATTAAAAAAATATTTTCCATGACAGTATCCCTTTAAGAATATATTATACACATGGACAGTGTAGTAAGGAAGAAGGAAAACATTGTGGAGCAGTGCTGAGACCTGCACCCCCCACCGAGCAATTGGCTCTAATATACAAAGCAGTATAGAAATGGGTTTTATCTTCTAAACATTCCACCTTTTTGTCCAAATAGAAAAGGTTAGTTGCTCAAGGTGAGGACCTTTCATTTTGGGGCCCTCCAGCTCCCAATATTGAAACATCTGTGGAGTGGGATGCTGGGAGTTGTAGTTCAGACTATACAGGGGGGTTAGAGCCTCTGCTATGAATGCTAGAAATAGTATATAGTTGTTACATACCTATGTGCTGGACTGGGACACCAAGAACCCACCAGAGATCTTGATATCAAGGGCCCACCAGCTGGAGCCCTACAAAATATTCTTCCTATTGGGAACAACTCTGGTACCCCCATGCTTGAGGTTCATTGTTCACATGGAACGGATTAATATAGCCACGACCCTACTTTTTTGCCCTCTACATGTTGGTTCACCGAAAACTATGGAATACATATGTCATGTGAAAGTTTAGTTGCTCCAAGAACCATCACTTTACTACAAAATATATCATGTGACTCCAAGTGTAAATCCAAGTGCCACTGTGATTCCTTCAGTTCCATTGAGCAGAAGAAACAGTAGCTTATCTGAAAGCAGTTCCATTATGAAGTGCTGGCTCTTTCTGGAAGCTCATGATCAGGCACAATGCACTGAGACGTCTCCTACACCCCAATATTACAACTAAAAAATACATTTGTTGGTTCAGGAATAACATTTTAAATCACAAAAGAATTCTGTCATCATGTTTATATACCTCCTGGGTGAAAATGGAGGTTGGAGAAGTCAGGCAGGGAAGAATGGCAGCTAAACTCCAATATAGAAGCCAAAGACAAAACAAAAGAGAAATCACTTTATATTCAATGGTTTTTAATAAAGAACCAAGAGAGAAACATGGAAACCTGTGGCAAAGAACGTTGCGTGTTTAGCAACTCTCCTGCCGTATTCCTTTCCCTCAGCCCATTAGGAATATCAGGAACCACTTGCATTTGGGGGATCTCTTGCCCATTTGCCCCAGTAGTCATTGTGTGAATCCCAGTATAATATCTGTGCATCTCTGCCTGTACCCAGAAGCCCCTGTTATCTGTAATTGCACAGAATGACTCCTTCCTCTCAGCTCCTCCTCCTCCTCATGGTTTCACTACAAAATGTTAATCTTTTATAGACAATAAATCCAAGTGGGGTCCCTGGTCGCAGTTTCAGTGCATCTGCTTCACCCCTTTATAAAGTCATTTTTACAAAGCAATTAAAATGAGTCACACAATTAATTCCCAAACACTAAAGCTGATTCCAGAACAATCGGGGGCCCCCAATAAAAAAAGGCCAAGGAACACTGGGGTAGAGTTGTTATGTTATATCCTCCAACCTCCCAACCCATAAGGCTAAGAGTAAAAGGGCAACTATTATAAATGGGAATAATCTAATCTTAAAATATAATAAAATAAGAATATAAAGTTCCAGGTCCATCTTGGCCACCTGTCTCCATACATGCAAAATTCTTCCCGTATTCAGTACCGGTAAAATATTTCTCTCTGGTATGAATGTTTTTGAAGGCTTGACTTTAGAGTAAAAGTTTTCCCACATTCTGTACAGGTAAAAGGTTTGTCCCCTGTGTCCGTTCTCTTCTGTAATCCACACGGGTCACTATTCATAGTGGAGGTTTCTCCGGCTTTACTGCAGATAAAACCTGATCCATCAGAGCTTGTTAAGCAATCGCCAGATCTTGTGCCGGACTCCCAGTCAGTCTCTGGTTTGGGCAGTTCAGAACTGTGCTCAGCCTTCATGTTCCCACCTAATAACAACAAACAGGAGAGAGCTGAAGGGGAATATAGATCATCTGTAAGGAACTGTTACTGTATTATAAATTATTATACAGTTTTATCATCTATTCAGTGATAAATCTAATATGTAGCCTGTTTTTAATCTGGGCTCTAAAGGACTGTAAAACTCTCAAATTACTTAATTGCAACTATTGGCTGGTGTAACACAAAGTTTTGGGGGACAATTTCATTAAAGGAGTTGACAATTCAACTTTGTAAAGCACTTTCCTTCTATTTGAATATTGTCAGAGAGTGAAATGCAACAGCAAATAGCCGTTCTCAACACAATGTGCCTTCTTAATATCCAAGAAAGAAAGAGTTTGGATGTTGTGTAATATTGGCTGTATAGGTTATTATTCCTGTAAATTCCATAAAAATGGGGACATATTGTCAAGAACAAGTATTGCACATAAAATAAATTCCCTTTAAATAGTGACCCATGACCTGCATGGACACAAAGATGCCAATATAATCCCGATTTACAGGGAACGTAACCACTACAAGCAGCTGTGTCTGTAAAGTTGGGGAAGGATACAACTACTAAACAACTACTGGGCCAGTAGCACCGGTATGGACTAGTCACATACAGATCCTCAACTGTCCCACAATAAGGTGAGAAGGACAGAAGTGATATGTCCCGCCCCTCACCAACTAGGGTTGCCACCTCACCCCTCCCCGACCCCTCTCGATCCCTGCCCAGAAGGGTTGACACCTTTTCTGGAAAAAATACCGGCCTTCCTATATATTTAATTTTATTCCCTATTAATAACATTGGGATCACTGACCTTCCTGTATATTTATCTTTATTCCCTATTAATAACATTAGGATCACTGACCTTCCTATATATTTATCTTTATTCCCTATTAATAACATTGGGATCACTGACCTTCCTATATATTTATCTTTATTCCCTATTAATAACATTGGGATCACTGACCTTCCTGTATATTTATCTTTATTCCCTATTAATAACATTGGGATCACTGACCTTCCTATATATTTATCTTTATTCCCTATTAATAACATTGGGATCACTGACCTTCCTATATATTATCTTTATTCCCTATTAATAACATTGGGATCACTGACCTTCCTATATTATTTTATTCCTTTATCATGGGCATCACTGACCTTCCTATATATTTACTATATTCCTATAAACATTGGATCACTGACCTTCCTATATATTTATCTTTATTCCCTATTAATAACATTGGGATCACTGACCTTCCTATATATTTATCTTTATTCCCTATTAATAACATTGGATCACTGACCTTCCTATATATTTATCTTTATTCCCTATTAATAACATTGGGATCAGTGACCTTCTATATATTTATATTTTTCCCTATTAATAACATTGGAATGAACCATAATTGTTACCGGCCAGGCTAGTAAAATAGTGGCCAGATGACGACCCTACTTGCAAAACAGTAAAGTGATTGTGGACATGACTAAGCAATATGTTTGGTACATGGGGGGCCTCCCTGTTACACTCAGTTACACTCAGTAAGTGAGGCAGAACACCGTTATTGTTTTTCCTCATCCATAACTGGTCAATGTAACATCAGCTTAAATATCTGCTGTTTAATTCAGGGACTGTATATCTTATAACTCTTGACAGGTTTCCCAGACACTGAAGCACAAATAAAGATGGAGAATGAGGATCCACAATATACTGATGGGGGTAAGTAGCCAAGGATTCTTCCTATAACACTGGCCTGGAGTATAGAGACTCCCCCTTTTGTAATATCTGATAAAATAATTATGCAGAATACCAAGAGGTATGTCCTATGCCCCTGCCGTGTGTTTATTTCCCCAGGGACAATAACATGCGCATGGAACACGGCATTATTGGTCTTTATTTATAATATTGCAGCCAGTAAGCATTCCCAGCCTTAAACTAATGCTACAGAATGGGCCACTGCTACTGAATAGTGTGTCCTCCAGGGTCGGACTGGCCTGGCGGGACACTGGGAAAAAACCCGGTGGGCCCTGGCCCTCATGGGCCGCCACCAAGCCAGACCCCTCTCTGGATCTCCTGGGCTTGAAATAAAAAAAACAATTTGCAAAGCCGCGCAGCTCCATGCACTGAAGTACGCTGCTTGGCTCCATGCGCACATGCGCGCCGTCGAGTATGGAGGCCAGAGGGGGGCCCTGGACAGCAGTCCCAGTGGGCCCTGGGCCCCCCAGTCCGACCCTGGTGTCCTCCCTATGCCCAACCCTGGTTTTATATAGGTAAATGGAACTGCTAGAAGCTGATCAATCCAGGGATTTCAAGTGTATATAAGCTTAGCGCTTTCTCAATGGGTCCAGGTGCTCATGCCCCCAGACCTTCAGCATAGGGAGAGTAGTTCACTCAAAAGTCATCATGGTGGACAACCAAGGAGTAGAATTCAGGAGCCCAAAAAGTTCAAATAGTAAAAAAGTTTTTATTTTACATTGTTTAAAAAGCAGAAAGCCTTACGCGTTTCGTGTCACCAAGGCACACATAATCATAGGCTAAGTTCATACAAACACACCAAAAGTATTTAAAGGAAAATTAACCAAATAGAGGAAGGAGGGGCGGAGTTTATACAATCAACCGATAACAATCTATACAAATTCACCTCCAGTGGCTCTATGTTAGAGATATACCTTAATTAGACCCTGTGTATACAAAAGTGCCACTATGTTATGTATTATGGCACTTTTGTATGTATACACAGTGTCTCTAACATAGAGCTAATAGCGGTGAATTTGTATAGATTGTTATTGGCTGATTGTACAACTCCGCCCATCCTTCCTCTAATTGGTTAATGTTCCTTCCTGGGTTTTACATCCCTGACATCCCTCCCATAGACTCCATTATAATGAAATAATCCAAATGTTTAAAAATAATTTCCTTTTTCTGTGTAATAATAAACAGTCGCTTGTACTTGATCCCAACTAAGATATAATTAATCCTTATTGGAAGCAAAACCAGCCTATTGGGTTTATTTAATATTTATATGATTTTCTAGTAGACTTAATGTATGAAGATCCCAAATTACGGAAAGATCCGTTATCTGGAAAACCACAGGTCCCGAGCATTCTGGATAACAGGTCCCATACCTGTACTTTATTTTAATATTAACTTTCATAGAAATGTTTGTAAAAACATAGAGCAGTTACTGAGTGGTTAGTGGGGAAGTGTTAAGATTGGAGCTTAGTGTAATTAAAGAGGAGAGTATGAGTGGAGGAGGGTAATATGGCAGAGAAAAAAGAGTGGGGCAGAAAGAGATATAAATACAGACAGGAGAGTCTATAAGGCTTATCCAGAGAGAGATACATGTGCAAAAGTAAAGACACCTCCAATGCAGGAGGTCTGTGAGTTTTATTGAGGGTGGGAGGAACTTAAAGGGATGATGAGGACAAGGATAAGTGTATATATATATATATATATATATACATACATACATACATACATACATATACAGAGTGTATATACTGCATGTAAATAAGAGTAATAAGATGGTGAATGTGGGGCAGGAGAGTAAAACAATAGCAAAGTGATTATTCCGATGTCCTGCCTATGGTTTGGATTCCTAGGGTTGTTTAATATAAACTCACCACTAAACATCATAAGGAATTAGGTGAAGGGAATATTCAACATTTATCTCATCATGTTATTCGCCAATATATCCAATGTCACTACTTCACTTCTGAGGTTTAAGTTACAGACAACTGTCCCTTATTACACAGATCGTTCATGCGTGACTGAATCAGTAAATAACACAGTTGTTATAAAGGAGGAAGAACTGGACCCTACTTATTACCAGAACCCAATTGATACTTAGCATTTTCACTCCCTGATGATGGTAAGTAGCCAAGTGATCTATCAGGGAGTTTGGGGGTTCACTGCCTTGTGTTGTGGGTCAGTAACACTGGAAGTTTAGGGGTCTCATGCTTGTGTCTGTGGGTCAGTAACACTGGAGTTTAGGGGTCTCACTGCTTGTGTCTGTGGGTCAGTAACACTGGAGTTTAGGGGTCTCACTGCTTGTGTCTGTGGTCAGTAACACTGGAGTTTAGGGGTCTCACTGCTTGTGTCTGTGGGTCAGTAACACTGGAGTTTAGGGGTCTCACTGCTTGTGTCTGTGGGTCAGTAACACTGGAGTTTAGGGGTCTCACTGCTTGTGTCTGTGGGTCAGTAACACTGGAGTTTAGGGGTCTCACTGCTTGTGTCTGTGGGTCAGTAACACTGGAGTTTAGGGGTCTCACTGCTTGTGTCTGTGGGTCAGTAACACTGGAGTTTAGGGGTCTCACTGCTTGTGTCTGTGGGTCAGTAACACTGGAGTTTAGGGTCCCCTTAGCGGGGTCTCACTGCTTGTGTCCTGTGGGTCAGTATAACTGAGGGTGGAGTTTAGGGGTTCGCTGCTTGGTTGTGGGTCAGTAACACTGTAAAGTTTTAGGGGTCTCAGACACTGCTTGTGTCTGTTGGCTTCAGTAAACTGGAGTTTAGGGGTCTCATCTGCTTGTGCTGTGGGTCAGTAACACTGGGAGTTTAGGGGTCTCACCTGCTTGTGTCTGAGGGTCAGTAACACCTGGGAGTTTAGGGGTCTCACTGCTTGTGTCAATGGAATATAATGTGCTGAAATGCTTTTCTTTTCCCCCCACAAGGAAATATATCGGAGGGGGCAGCAAGTGACATTGATGGGAGACCTTCATCTGACTCTGATGATAAGTATTAAAGGTTAATATTCTTCAATGTGTTTGAACTAATGATTGTAAATCTGATATGTCATTATTTAACTCACAGCTGATGGATTTACTTGAGCGCCTAAGGAAAAGGCCAGCGGTCGCTGCTGCCTTCTGATTGCTTCCCCTTTAATCCTGTAAGACAAACAATGAGCGGGACGGAGAGCCCAGCGGAATCAGTTCAGTATGATGATGAGGAGGAGGTGGAGGAAGGGCCGTAGGATGAGGAGGAGGAAGAGGATGAGGTTAAGAGAATACAGACAAGCAGTATATAGATGGTGACGCAGAAGAAGCGAGTGAAAGGAGTGAGAATGTGGATTGGTGCAAGTGTGGAAACTGTGTTCCCATCGACCACCCAGACGGAGAACTTGTGTTGCGCGTCGGTGGAGAAGATCCGAGATCTCATTCCCTGTGGGACTCGCTGCATTACCGCCCACTCGACATTCCTCCGACAGGTTGTGGAGCTATGATAGGATAGACACAGGATTCAAGATCATCAACCACAAGATGAAGAGGCTCCCCCAAGCACAGAGCTTTATGAGGTGCTTTTATAATGTATAGATTCACAATGTATTGAATTGAAAGCTGTTTGTGTCGGGAACTAATAGGAAGCTTCCTCCCCGGGTACATACGAAACCACAGAAATTCAACAAAGGAGACGCAACCTGCAAATTGTCTCAGTTTGTCCAATATCCTACAAAAAGGGAATTTAATTGTGAACTGCCTCTTTAAAGGGAACATATAGTGTTTTTTTTTATATCCCCATCATCCTGTACTCAGTAATGCTGAAAAGGATTGTTATTATTAAAAAAAATATTTTTCTTTATTGGGGCTCCTTAGCTCCTCCCTCATCCAAAGTTCTGTTGTTATGGGTGGGAGTGTAAGTGACCGAGGTGGGTTGGTGCTAAGTGGAGGATTTGGGCTGAAACTTTTCCACTAATAGAACAAGGTGACTTTTTAAAAGTACAGTCATGTGGTGTAACTGTCGGAAGCAGACCCTGCGTGTGCAAAGGGAGTATGGGGCCCCGCACATATTCAGGATGAGAAGTATCATCATCTTCATTTGTATTGTTACATATTCAGGATGAGAAGTATCATCATCTTCCAGTTGACATATTCATCATCACATGTATTGTCACATTCAGGATGAGAAGTATCATCATCTTCATTTGTATTGTCACATATTCAGGATGAGAAGTATCATCATCTTCCATTTGTATTGTCACATATTCAGGAATGGAAATTCTGAAAATAAAAGAAATATTAAAATATTACAACTTTCTGCTGTGTTCACAGTCTAAAGACAAATCAATAAGTTTAATGAGCTAAATAAATAACTATACAGAAATACAGCAGCTTGATCTTCTGAGTAAAGTGCAATATTCTGTTATATCTTGATCTTCTAGACTATAATCATGTAAATATTATTAATGACCCACTGGTCATCTCAAATAATCAAGTGTTAATAGGTGAATATTGTAAATGTTAATAAATCTAAATTTTTGCAATTATATGAAAAGCAGGAATCATTTATTAACAGTTTAGTAAACTCACCTCTTATATTGTCCACTCTTTATCATCATCATCATCATCTTCTATTTGTATTATGACATATTCAGGAATGTAAGTATCATCATCTTCTATTTGTATTGTCACATATTCAGGAATGGAAGTACTAAAATAAAAGAAATATAAAAATATTAGAACTTTCTTCTGGTGTTAAAGCCCTGACACAAATCAATAAGTTTAATGAGCTAAAAATAACTATACAGAAATACAGCAGTTTGATCTTCTGATTAAAGTGCTATATTTCTGTTACATTTGATCTTCTAGGCTATAATTATAATAATGTATTAAACTCTATTGGTACAATGTTATATATATTCTGAATGCTGTGTACCACATATTAAAAAATAGCAGATTATTTATATTGCCTATAAACTATTAAGAAACATAAATAAATGGAGTAAATAAGAATGATGGAAAATGATATTACTTTCCAAACATTTTTAGATATTATTAGAAATTATAAATGATAAAGAAAAAAGTTACAGACCTTGTAGCGGCTTTAGATTCAGGCAGCATAGACTGCTCTGTTTTCTTTTCTTCATTATAAAAAGCCTTCTCCATCTTCTTCATACAATAATATTGAAACCTGCACAAGGGAAGGATACAGGTGTTAGAGTTAAAAGTGCTCACACTAGATACTTATATATTAGTGTAACAGGGATTCAGTTCTTACACATCTATAATGACCAAGCATAGCTCTTATACTGCCATAAGAATGTTCCCTTTCCAAGGGGTAAATATATTTGAACAGCACAAGCCCTGTTGTTAAATTGGTACAAGACTGAGCCCTACCCAGTAATTATACTGTCATATTAATAAATCCTGCCAATTACTTGTATTGCTATCAGAGTAAACCTAGCGCTTATGCTTAAAAAACAAAGCAATTAAAAACCCAACACTGATTTTGGCATCAAAGTTGCAGTTCTTTTATATCTCTTGCATGATTCTCTTTTTGTGTGAGGTTGAGAATAAGGGTGGGCATTAAAGAATGTGATAGTTAAAGAGAAGCAACTTACCATCCAGCAGCTCCTAGCAAACATATTGTCACTAGAGCAACAGCAATGACAGTATTTTCTATATAATTCCATTGGTTTCCTGTAGACTGATCTGTATTGTTTGATACTTGGTCTGGCCAAATCGTGCCATTCACTTCAGTTTGCTGATACGTTTTAGAATTATCTGCAAAAACAAAGACAAGTAAAAATCATCACATTTGGTATATTTGGCCTTTAGCATAATTAACACCCATAAAGTCCCACTGATGTTTTCTAATGATAATTCCAGAAGGATAAACACAACTAGTTGAAAGGTTGTCCCTATATAAGTCCTATAGCAGTGAACTCACACCCCCACAATATACATTTATGCACACACATAGAAATGTGCTCCCCTCACAAACATATTCATACATGGGGGAAATTTAAGAATATCTTGAGCTACAAAAAAACACACATGAGTTCCTAAACTCTCAATTGGTTTGTTCCCTCCAATACCCTGACTTCCTGCTAAGCACGTTTTTTTCCTCAAAAAAAAAAAAACTGCTCTGCAGGTTTTAGGTTTTTATATTTTTTTTAAAAAAAAACCCCGCTCGGGGATAAAAAAAATAAAAAAAAAGATTGGCCAAAAGTCAAGGTATTTGAGTTTAGGAACACTTGCCTGTTCTAGTTCCCAAATGCTTGACCCCAAAGGCTTCACTATTCTAAGATTAGCCCCATAGTCCCATGAATACTCACTGCAATACACACACATTCATGTCACAGGAAACTTTTATCTCTACACTAATTGCATTATGGTAAAGTAATGGCCAGTTACAAGTTTACTTTACTGTTTTCACTATCTGTAAATGATATTAGATGCTATTCATTATGTTCTCTGCTCTATTATGTGCTCATTACTATTTTTATCACATATCAGTGTGCAGATTTATATGGGCAGATTTATCAAGGAATTGAAAATTCAAATTTTTGAGGGTTTTTTTTATGGCCAAAAGTGTCAAATTTGACTAGGGAACTGTTAAAATTTGATTTGATTCTTTAAAAAAAAAACTTTATCATACTCTGGCCCTTTAAGAAATCAAATTTGACTATTTGCCCACTAAAACCTGACGATTTAATGTTTAAGTCAATGGGAGACGTCCTGGGATAAATTTGAAGTGCTGTGTTTGAGTTTTTTTCAGAGAAAAATCTTGAATTGATTTTTTTAAAACTCGAATCAAATTAGATTCGACTTTTTGGTTTGATCCTATTCACCCGAGTTTCGAAAATCCAAATTTTTTAAATAAATTCCGATTGGTCAAATTTCGAGTCCTTGGGAGTTCATGGGAGTTTTAAAAAACTCCCATGCATTTGAAATTCAACCCTTGATAAATCTGCCCCTAAGTGTTATCAGACTAATAAAAGCAAAATTCATGTGACAAAAAAGTGTCATTTTTAAATGCAGGTGACATTTCTCCTCTTACCTGATTGTGTATAAAAGTAATGTCGACATAGTCCAACAATAAATATGAACATATGTAAATATGTGCTGATCATCATTTCTGTAGATTTATAATTCTGTTGAATAAAGAAGAAAGGAAAGAAAAAATAAGTAAAAATACAAGTAAAGGGATCCATCTCTAGACACAATATATTTTATTAACGTTGCTCAGGTTTCTTGAGAAATATTCTTTCTGCTCTGTGGTTTCTTAATATAATTAACCAAGATTTATTGTTCCCACACTCTCCCCACAATAGTAGATTGGGGGTACGTAAATGTTTTTTTTCTCAATTTAAAATATAAAAACATGGAAACAAAAGCTCTGAATTATGGAAAGGATGTCTCCATTAGACTCCATTATAATCAAATAAACTAAAGTTTAATAAATAATTTCCTTTTTCTGTGTAATAATAAAATAATTGCTTGTACTTGATCCCAACTAAGATATAATTAATCCTTATTGGAAGCAAAACCAGCCTATTGGCTTTATTTGATATTTATATGATTTTCTAGTAGACTTAAGGCATTCTGGATAACAGGTCCCATACCTGTATTATATAGTATGTATAAGTAACATAGCATTCATTTATACACTATGGGAAAAACAACAGAATAAAACCAAAATAAACTGTAAAAACTGCCATAAACAGAATTGAGACGTAAAATCCTACTTTCACTGTTATTACTTATTTTTAACAGCACTATCCTTGAAAAAGGTTAATGATAGCCAGAAAAGCATTTTAAATCATTTGCAGGATCTGTTATATGAAAACCCATTATCTAGAAAGCTTCAAACTACGGAAAGGCCATCTCCCATAGACTCCATTTTATCCAAATAATCCACATTTTAAAAAATGCTTTCCTTTTTCTGTGTAATAATAAAACAGTAGCTTGTACTTGATCCCAACTAAGATATAATTAATCCTTATTGGGAGAAAAACCAGCCTATTGGGTTTATTTAATGTTTATATGGTTACAGGTATGGGACCTATTATCCAGAATGCTGGGGTTTCCATAATTTACAGCTTTCTGGATAACGGGTTTCAGGATAACAGATCCCATACCTGTATATGCTAAGAAGATCAAATTACATTAAGATTTAGTTATCCGGAAAACCCCCAGGTTCCAAGCATTCTGGATAACAGGTCCCATACCTGTACTCAATTAACCACATAATGAGAAGTTTCTGCATATAGTCTATGTAATCCTGCTTAATAAGCACAACCAGCTTAGGTATAAACATGTGATTCCTGCCTATATTCTCTAACATCACATTGGAAACAGGGGGAAGTCACTTACCGTAACTCAAATTTGGTGTTTAATGAAATAAAGTTGTTTTGTTGTTTAGTCTCTGCTTGTCGGCTAAGGCAAGTCCTGTACCTTCAGCTGAAAAGCACAAACTGAACAGAAACAGAGGATGTGCAACAGGATAACTTTAATGCAACTGTGATGTCATAGTGGTTGCTAAGTAACTAGTGTTAGTGACCATTATGACATCATATAACTGTTTAATGTAAAGAGATCTCCCTTTGCAAAGGTCAATGACCTGTAGTAATAAATTCCAACTGTAAACACATCCCCCTTTACTAAGGTCAACGACCTGCAGTATTAAAATGCTGTTTGCTTTACTCATTTTCTAGGCTTTATTTTAATGAGTGTATGTTGTTAGCTCTCTGACAAGACTTTAGATATCACAGTATAGGCCGACCCTGGCAAAGGGCCATTTGTTTACTGTCCATTTCCCAACATTAGATCTATATGCAATATAGTCACTTTCACAGGCAGATTTATTAGAATTCAATGTGGCTATTTCCTGAAGGATACCCAGTAGTACGACTGGTTTTATTAGCAAAGCACTGGCACATGCACCAAAGCCATTTTGGGTTTTTAAAAAAAAAAGAATTTATCCATCAAAATTGATCCAATTACTTTGAGCAGAAGCAACGTGAAATATTATCTGTAAATCAGAATCTATAGATCTGCATTGTAAGAGCGGTAATTATCTGTACCACTCATTAAAAAATGGGTATGGGACCTGATATCCAGAATGCTCGAATTTTCCAGATAAGAGGTCTTTCCGCAATCCAGATCATTATTTGGATCCTCTACCAAAGAATCATTTAACTATTAAATAAACCCAATAGGACTGTTTTGATTCCAATAAGGATTAATTATATCTTAGATGGGATCAAAGGCAAAGTATGGAAAAAGGAAATTATTTTTCAAAATGTGAATTATTTGATTAAAATGGAGTCTATGGAATACGGTTGGATAAATATACCCCCATGAATTAAGAGCTGGTGCAGATAAGACGTGTGATCCATTGCTATATTGGAATCTAGAGAAGTCACTTACCTGTAATATTGAAATGTAGTAGGTATTGAAATAAAGTTGTTCTTTGTTGTAATTTGTGCTTGTCTGCTGAGGCACGTCCACCACCTCGAACTGAAAAACACAAACTGAACAGAAACAACAGAATCTGCAGCTACATAAAGGTGGTTCAATTGTGATGTCATAATGGTGGTTCAATTGTGATGTCATAATGGTGGTTCAATTGTGATGTCATAATGGTCACTAGCAAATAGTGATAGGCACCGCCCATCTATCCCCCTGCCTGCTGCCTCTTCATCCGGGCTGTAGAATCACTCGGCACTGTAGAAGCCAAATAGACAACTAGGCATAGCTGATAGGGAACTGCAGGGTTGCCATTGGCTATCACCAGGCCTGGACTGGGAGTGAAAACAGACCCTGCCATTCCAAGTACACAGAGGCCCAAAACAGCCTCCTACCAGCCCACTATATGGTCACTTTCTATGGAACCATACAGCAGCCCCTCTGGCATTTGCCAGAACCCACAGATTGCCAGTCCGGGCCTGGCTATCACCCTCCTGCTGTGCTTCTGTCAGGGACCGTTGCAACATGTTCACCCTTCAACTGAAACACAGACAGGGACTATAGCAATTGTATAGGGAGCTTTATTAAAGGGACCATATTTATATATAATGTTAGCTTAGAGTGAAGCAGACATATATTATTCATTATCACCTACAAGATTGGGGGGGGGGTCACTTTTGCTGAATGTCTCCTATAAACCTTGTGAAGTGAACGCCATTTAGTGGCTAAAAGTTAAATTGTGTTGATTGTCACTAGATTGTAGCAGTGTGTACAGGTTATCTGCAGAACAAGCAATAAACACAGTTGTGTTCAATTCCCACTGGCCCAAAACTAAGGACTGAATTATCATTTTGTTACAATAAATAAATCATCATCCCTGGAAGACTGACATTGAGTTGCACTGAAACACGACATTTATTGCCGTCACTTTTATTCAACATATTGAGCTACAGTTTAACTCCAGTAACCAACAATGTGGCTCAATTATCAACCTCAATAAATTCTACTTTAAATGGGAGGTTCACCTTTAAGTTAACTTTTAGTATGTTATAGAACAGCAACTTTTCAACTGGCCTTCATTTTCTCTTTTGTATAGTTTTTGAATTATTTGCCTTTTTCTTATGACTCCTTTTAGCTTTCAAATGGGGGTCACTGACCCCATCTATAAAGCAAATGCTCTGTAAGGCTACAAATGTATTGTTATTGCTTTTTATTACTCATCTTTCTATTCAGGCCTCTCCTGTTCATATTCCAGTCTCTTATTCAAATCAGTGCATGGTTGCTAGGGGAATTTGGACTCTAGCAACTGCTGAAATTGCAAACTGGAGAGCTGCTGAATAAAAAGCTAAATAACTCAAAAACCACAAATAATAAAAAAATAAAACCACTTGCAAATTGTCTCAGAATATCCCTCTCTATATCATACTAACAGTTCATGTAAAGGTAAACAATCCCTCTAAGGAGTATTATGATGTAAAGTGGGATTAGTGATGTGCGGGTCGGGAAGAGCAGGAGAAGAGAGAGAAGAGCTCTGCCCGCCACCCGCGAAGAAGAGCACGAGGTCGGGCCGAACCTTCCTGACCTGCAGGTAAACCCATGGGTCTTGCTGGTATAGGCCGGCCCACACATCACTAAGAGTGATTTTCTGAGACAATTTGCAATTGCTTTTCATTTTTTATTATTTGTGGTTTTTCAGTTATTTAGCTTTTTATTCAGCAGCTCTCCAGTTTGCAATTTCAGCCATCAAGTTGCTAGGGTCCAAATTCCCCTAGCAACCATGCATTGATTTGAATAAGAGACTTGAATATGAATAGGAGAGGCCTGAATAGTAAGAGGGGGAATAATAAGTAGCAATAACATTTTGTAGCCTTAGGCTATGGGCTCACAGGCTGACGGCTCCGGCCTGCAAACACACACAGGCTGAGAGAAGCAGATCTGCTCAGTGTCCTGCTCCATTCACTTGAATCAGCCTGTGTCACATACAGTGGAACTGAGATCAGCCCAAATACATGAAAGGAGACATCTCAGGGCTGATCTCAGTTCCACTGTATGTGACACAGGCTGATTCAAGTGAATGGAGCAGGACACTGAGCAGATCTGCTTCTCTCAGCCTGTGTGTGTTTGCAGGCCGGAGCCTTCAGCCTGTGAGCCCATAGCCTTACAGAGCGTTTCTTTTTAGATGGTCAGTGACCCACATTTTGAAAACGAGGGCCAAGTTGCTTAGAATTACCCTCTATAACATCTGTCCCTTGTTCTGCTGACAGGCCCCACACACGCTCTCCTGGGGAATGGGATCACCCAAACTTGCAGCAAAGCCATAAAGAGAGGCTGCAGCCATTAACTAGGATGAGGGGATGTGGGAAAGCAAAACAATGTCTCCCTGTTGTTTCATAGAACTATTCTATTAGTGCATTTAAACAAACAAATATCACCACAGGATTGTGCCTCAGAAGCCCTATGAACTGTGTATTTAGCAAACTCTCTAGTGTCTGACAATCACTGTTACTGAGGAGAGAACTTCTCTCTCACAGACATTACAGCAGCAGCAGGAGGAGGGAAAATCAATTTCCCAGCAGGCCAGGGACACAGGAAACAGGAAGTAGTTACAGGAAGGTTCAGCCTTTCCCTCTATCAAGTCTGGGTTCAGAGAGACGCACAAAGATCTCACTCCTCCCCCTGGTAAGGCAGCTCCGCCCTTTAGCCAATGAACTTGCTTCAGTTCAGTCCAGTAACCAATATAAGGTCTCTAAAGGTTCAGCGTTGTTGCTGGTACACAGACATCCGCCATGTTGATGGTGGGCAGACTGTAATCTGAATCCTGGTAACTCCACCAGCCAAGCAAGCGGGAAATTCAAAACAGGAAAATAAATAAAGGGGAGGGGCGGTTCTTCAACTGACATCATTTCCTGTCCAGTCTCCTCACATGGCAGAAGAGTTTAACCCTTGCACAGTCACAGAGGAGATGGCAGAGACAGAGCTGGGCGTGGGGCATCAGTTTAACAGGCTTTTTATTCTTTCTGTGTTTTATTGGAATATAATGGAATTGTTTAATGGTAATTCTAGTTTATGAATGAACAATGGGTTTGGCTTCTGCCCATTTACACCAAGTATTACATGTGTCTGGGCCCCGTGAGCTCCTAGAAATCTCTTTGTCACAGCCTGGGGCCACACTACTAAGTTAAGGCGGCCATACACTATAAGATCCGCTCGTTTTGCGACATTGCCACAATCTTTTTCCCGATATGCCACTAACGGCAGGGTTATATGGGGGGTAATTTGAACTTCCGGCCCTATGGCCAAACAATTGGATTACGACAAGCGGAATTGGCTCCGACGGGTCGGTCGGGAGAAAAATCAAACCTTCCCGATCGATCTCATGTCCAGATATCGATCAGAAAGACCCGTCGGAAGCCCCCATACACGGGCAGATTAGCTGTCAAATTGGTCTAAACTACTGATATCAGCAGCATTATCTGCCCGTGTATGGCCTCCTTAACCCTATAAGCAGAGCTACAACCAAACCTGGACACGTTTAAAGGTATTCGGTCATGATTTTTATGATGTTTTTATTTCTAAATGACACTGTTTACACGGCAAATAATTCACTGTACAATATAAAATGTCATTCCTGAACCAGCAAGTGTATTTAGTTGTAATATTGGTGTGTAGGTGCATCTCAGGTCATTTTGCCTGGTCATGTGCTTTCAGAAAGAACCAGCACTTTAGGATGGAACTGCTTTCTGGCAGGCTGTTGTTTCTCCTACTCAATGTAACTGAATGTGTCTCAGTGGGACCTGGATTTTACTATTGAGTGTTGTTCTTAGATCTACCAGGCAGCTGTTATCTTGTGTTAGGGAGCTACTATCTGGTTACCTTCCCATTGTTCTGTTGTTAGGCTGCTGGGGGTAGTGATATCACTCCAACTTGCAGTACAGCAGTAAAGAGTGACTGAAGTTTATCAGAGTCACATGACTGGGGCAGCTGGGAAACTGATAATATTTCTAGCCCCATGTCAGATTTCAAAATTAAATATCAAAAATATCTGTTCTCTTTTGAGAAACAGATTTCAGTGCAGAATTCTGCTGGAGCAGCACTATTAACTGATGCATTAAAAAAATATTTTCCATGACAGTATCCCTTTAAGAATATATTATACACATGGACAGTGTAGTAAGGAAGAAGGAAAACATTGTGGAGCAGTGTTGAGACCTGCACCCCCCACCGAGCAATTGGCTCTAATATACAAAGCAGTATAGAAATGGGTTTTATCTTCTAAACATTCCACCTTTTTGTCCAAATAGAAAAGGTTAGTTGCTCAAGGTGAGGACCTTTAATTTTGGGGCCCTCCAGCTCCCAATATTGAAACATCTGTGGAGTGGGATGCTGGGAGTTGTAGTTCAGACTATACAGGGGGGTTAGAGCCTCTGCTATGAATGCTAGAAATAGTATATAGTTGTTACATACTTATGTGCTGGACTGGGACACCAAGAACCCACCAGAGATCTTGATATCAAGGGCCCACCAGCTGGAGCCCTACAAAATATTCTTCCTATTGGGAACAACTCTGGTACCCCCATGCTTGAGGTTCATTGTTCACATGGAACGGATTAATATAGCCACGACCCTACTTTTTTGCCCTCTACATGTTGGTTCACCGAAAACTATGGAATACATATGTCATGTGAAAGTTTAGTTGCTCCAAGAACCATCACTTTACTACAAAATATATCATGTGACTCCAAGTGTAAATCCAAGTGCCACTGTGATTCCTTCAGTTCCATTGAGCAGAAGAAACAGTAGCTTATCTGAAAGCAGTTCCATTATGAAGTGCTGGCTCTTTCTGGAAGCTCATGATCAGGCACAATGCACTGAGACGTCTCCTACACCCCAATATTACAACTAAAAAATACATTTGTTGGTTCAGGAATAACATTTTAAATCACAAAAGAATTCTGTCATCATGTTTATATACCTCCTGGGTGAAAATGGAGGTTGGAGAAGTCAGGCAGGGAAGAATGGCAGCTAAACTCCAATATAGAAGCCAAAGACAAAACAAAAGAGAAATCACTTTATATTCAATGGTTTTTAATAAAGAACCAAGAGAGAAACATGGAAACCTGTGGCAAAGAACGTTGCGTGTTTAGCAACTCTCCTGCCGTATTCCTTTCCCTCAGCCCATTAGGAATATCAGGAACCACTTGCATTTGGGGGATCTCTTGCCCATTTGCCCCAGTAGTCATTGTGTGAATCCCAGTATAATATCTGTGCATCTCTGCCTGTACCCAGAAGCCCCTGTTATCTGTAATTGCACAGAATGACTCCTTCCTCTCAGCTCCTCCTCCTCCTCATGGTTTCACTACAAAATGTTAATCTTTTATAGACAATAAATCCAAGTGGGGTCCCTGGTCGCAGTTTCAGTGCATCTGCTTCACCCCTTTATAAAGTCATTTTTAAAAGCAATTAAAATGAGTCACACAATTAATTCCCAAACACTAAAGCTGATTCCAGAACAATCGGGGGCCCCCAATAAAAAAAGACCAAGGAACACTGGGGTAGAGTTGTTATGTTATATCCTCCAACCTCCCAACCCATAAGGCTAAGAGTAAAAGGGCAACTATTATAAATGGGAATAATCTAATCTTAAAATATAATAAAATAAGAATATAAAGTTCCAGGTCCATCTTGGCCACCTGTCTCCATACATGCAAAATTCTTCCCGTATTCAGTACCGGTAAAATATTTCTCTCTGGTATGAATGTTTTTGAAGGCTTGACTTTAGAGTAAAAGTTTTCCCACATTCTGTACAGGTAAAAGGTTTGTCCCCTGTGTCCGTTCTCTTCTGTAATCCACACGGGTCACTATTCATAGTGGAGGTTTCTCCGGCTTTACTGCAGATAAAACCTGATCCATCAGAGCTTGTTAAGCAATCGCCAGATCTTGTGCCGGACTCCCAGTCAGTCTCTGGTTTGGGCAGTTCAGAACTGTGCTCAGCCTTCATGTTCCCACCTAATAACAACAAACAGGAGAGAGCTGAAGGGGAATATAGATCATCTATAAGGAACTGTTACTGTATTATAAATTATTATACAGTTTTATCATCTATTCAGTGATAAATCTAATATGTAGCCTGTTTTAAATCTGGGCTCTAAAGGACTGTAAAACTCTCAAATTACTTAATTGCAACTATTGGCTGGTGTAACACAAAGTTTTGGGGGACAATTTCATTAAAGGAGTTGACAATTCAACTTTGTAAAGCACTTTCCTTCTATTTGAATATTGTCAGAGAGTGAAATGCAACAGCAAATAGCCGTTCTCAACACAATGTGCCTTCTTAATATCCAAGAAAGAAAGAGTTTGGATGTTGTGTAATATTGGCTGTATAGGTTATTATTCCTGTAAATTCCACAAAAATGGGGACATATTGTCAAGAACAAGTATTGCACATAAAATAAATTCCCTTTAAATAGTGACCCATGACCTGCATGGACACAAAGATGCCAATATAATCCCGATTTACAGGGAACGTAACCACTACAAGCAGCTGTGTCTGTAAAGTTGGGGAAGGATACAACTACTAAACAACTACTGGGCCAGTAGCACCGGTATGGACTAGTCACATACAGATCCTCAACTGTCCCACAATAAGGTGAGAAGGACAGAAGTGATATGTCCCGCCCCTCGCCAACTAGGGTTGCCACCTCACCCCTCCCCGACCCCTCTCGATCCCTGCCCAGAAGGGTTGACACCTTTTCTGGAAAAAAATACCGGCCTTCCTATATATTTATCTTTATTCCCTATTAATAACATTGGGATCACTGACCTTCCTGTATATTTATCTTTATTCCCTATTAATAACATTAGGATCATTGACATTCCTATATATTTATCTTTATTCCCTATTAATAACATTGGGATCACTGACCTTCCTATATATTTATCTTTATTCCCTATTAATAACATTGGGATCACTGACCTTCCTGTATATTTATCTTTATTCCCTATTAATAACATTGGGATCACTGGCCTTCCTATATATTTATCTTTATTCCCTATTAATAACATTGGGATCACTGACCTTCCTATATATTTATCTTTATTCCCTATTAATAACATTGGGATCACTGACCTTCCTATATATTTATCTTTATTCCCTATTAATAACATTGGAATGAACCATAATTGTTACCGGCCAGGCTAGTAAAATAGTGGCCAGATGACGACCCTACTTGCAAAACAGTAAAGTGATTGTGGACATGACTAAGCAATATGTTTGGTACATTGGGGGCCTCCCTGTTACACTCAGTTACACTCAGTAAGTGGAGGCAGAACACCGTTATTGTTTTTCCTCATCCATAACTGGTCAATGTAACATCAGCTTAAATATCTGCTGTTTAATTCAGGGACTGTATATCTTATAACTCTTGACAGGTTTCCCAGACACTGAAGCACAAATAAAGATGGAGAATGAGGATCCACAATATACTGATGGGGGTAAGTAGCCAAGGATTCTTCCTATAACACTGGCCTGGAGTATAGAGACTCCCCCTTTTGTAATATCTGATAAAATGATTATGCAGAATACCAAGAGGTATGTCCTATGCCCCTGCCTTGTGTTTATTTCCCCAGGGACAATAACATGTGCATGGAACACGGCATTATTGGTCTTTATTTATAATATTGCAGCCAGTAAACATTCCCAGCCTTAAACTAATGCTACAGAATGGGCCACTGCTACTGAATAGTGTGTCCTCCAGGGTCGGACTGGCCCGGCAGGACACCAGGAAAAAACCCGGTGGGCCCTGGCCCTCATGGGCCGCCGCAGAGCCAGACCCCCTCTCTGGATCTCCTGGGCTTAAAATAAAAAAAACAATTTGCAAAGCCGAGCAGCTCCATGCACTGAAGTACGCTGCTTGGCTCCATGCGCACATGCGCGCCGTTGAGTATGGAGGCTGGAGGGGGGCCCTGGACAGCAGTCCCAGTGGGCCACTTGGGGCCCCCAGTCGGACCCTGGTGTCCTCTCTATGCCCAACCCTGGGTTTTATATAGGTAAATGAAACTGCTAGAAGCTGATCAAGGGATTTCAATTGTATATAAGCTTAGCGCTTTCTCAATGGGTCCAGGTGCTCATGCCCCAGACCTTCAGCATAGGGAGAGTAGGTCACTCAAAAGTCATCATGATGGACAACCAAGGAGTAGAATTCAGGAGCCCAAAAAGTTCAAATAGTAAAAAAGTTTTTATTTGACATTGTTTAAAAAGCAGAAAACCTTACGCGTTTCGTGTCACCAAGGGACACTTAATCATTGGCTAAGTTCATACAAACACACCAAAAGTATTTAAAGGAAAATTAACCAAATAGAGGAAGGAGGGGCGGAGTTTATACAATCAACCAATAACAATCTATACAAATTCACCTCCAGTGGCTCTATGTTAGAGATATATCTTAATTAGACACAGTGTATACAAAAGTGCACTATGTTATGTATTATGCACTTTTGTATGTATACACAGTGTCTCTAACATAGAGCTAATAGCGGTGAATTTGTATAGATTGTTATTGGCTGATTGTACAAACTCCACCCATCCTACCTCTAATTGGTTAATGTTCCTTCCTGGGTTTTTCATCCCTGACATCCCTCCCATAGACTCCATTATAATGAAATAATCCAAATGTTTAATAATGATTTCCTTTTTCTGTGTAATAATAAAACAGTCGCTTGTACTTGATCCCAACTAAGATATAATTAATCCTTATTGGAAGCAAAACCAACCTATTGGGTTTATTTAATGCTTATATAATTTTCTAGTAGACTTAAAGATCCAAATTACGGAAAGATCCATTATCTGGAAAACCATAGGTCCCGAGCATTCTGGATAACAGGTCCCATACCTGTACTTTATTTTAATATTAACTTTTAAAGAAATGTTTGTAAAAACATAGAGCAGTTACTGAGTGGTTAGTGGGGAAGTGTTAAGATTGGAGCTTAGTGTAATTAAAGAGGAGAGTATGAGTGGAGGAGGGTAAATATGGCAGAGAAAGAAGAGTGGGGCAGAAAGAGATATAAATACAGACAGGAGAGTCTATAAGGCTTATCCAGAGAGAGATACATGTGCAAAAGTAAAGACACCTCCAATGCAGGAGGTCTGTGAGTTTTATTGAGGGTGGAGGAACTTAAAGGGATGATGAGGACAAGGATAAGTGTATATATATATATATATATATATATATATATATACATACATACATATATATACAGAGTGGTATATACTGCATGTAAATAAGAGTAATAAGATGGGAATGTGGGGCAGGAGAGTAAAACAATAGCAAAGTGATTAGTCAGATGTCCTGCCTATGGTTTGGATTCTAGGGTTGTTAATATAAACTCACCACTAAACCATCAATAAGGAATTAGGTGAAGGATATTCACATTTATCTCATCATGTTATTGCCAATATATCCCATGTCACTACTTCATTCTGAGGTTTAAGTTACACAACTGTCCCTTATTACACAGATCTCATGGTGACTGAGTCAGAAATTACACAGGTTGTTATAAAGGAGGAAGAACTGGACCCTAGTTATTACCAGAACCCAATTGATACTTCAGCATTTTCACTCCATGATGATGGTAAGTAGCCAGGGATCCTATCAGGGAGTTTGGGGGTCTCACTGCTTGTGTCTGTGGGTCAGTAACACTGGAGTTTAGGGGTCTCACTGCTTGTGTCTGTGGCTCAGTAACACTGGAGTTTAGGGGTCTCACTGCTTGTGTCTGTGGGTCAGTAACACTGGAGTATAGGGGTCTCACTGGCTTATGTCGTGGGTCAGTATCACTGGAGTTTAGGGGTCTCACTGCTTGTGTCTGTGGGTCAAGTAACACTGGAGTTTAGGGGTCTCACTGCTTGTGTCTGTGGCTCAGTAACACTGGAGTTTAGGGGTCTCACTGCTTGTGTCTGTGGGTCAGTAACACTGGAGTTTAGGGGTCTCACTGCTTGTGTCTGTGGGTCAGTAACACTGGAGTTTAGGGGTCTCACTGCTTGTGTCTGTGGGTCAGTAACACTGGAGTTTAGGGGTCTCACTGCTTGTGTCTGTGGGTCAGTAACACTGGAGTTTAGGGGTCTCACTGCTTGTGTCTGTGGGTCAGTAACACTGGAGTTTAGGGGTCTCACTGCTTGTGTCTGAGGGTCAGTAACACTGGAGTTTAGGGGTCTCACTGCTTGTGTCAATGGATATAATGTGCTGAAATCCTTGTTCTTTTCCCCCCACAAGGAAATATATCGGTGGGGGCAGCAAGTGACATTGATGGGAGACCTTCATCTGACTCTGATGATAAGGTATTAAAGGTTAATATTCTTCAATGTGTTTGAACTAATGATTGTAAGATCTGATATGTCATTATTTAACTCACAGCTGATGGATTTACTTGAGCGCCTAAGGAAAAGGCCAGCGGTCGCTGCTGCTTCTGATTGCTTCCCCTTTAATCCTGTAAGACAAACAATGAGCGGGACGGAGAGCCCAGCTAGTCAGTTCAGTGATGATGATGAGGAGGAGATGGAGGAAGGGGAGGATGAGGAGGAGGAAGAGGATGAGGAAGAGAATACAGACAGCAGTATAGATGGTGACGCAGAAGAAGCGAGTGAAAGGAGTGAGAATGTGGATTGGTGCAAGTGTGGAAACTGTGTTCCCATCGACACCCAGACGGAGAACTTGTGTTGCGCGTCGGTGGAGAAGATCCGAGATCTCATTCCCTGTGGGACTCGCTGCATTACCGCCCACTCCACATTCCTCCGACAGGTTGTGGACTATGATAGGATAGACACAGGATTCAAGATCATCAACCACAAGATGAAGAGGCTCCCCAAGCACAGAGCTTATATGAGGTGCTTTTATATGTATAGATTCACAATGTATTAGATTGAAAGCTGTTTGTGTCGGGGCTAATAGGAGCTCCTCCCCCGGGTACATACAGAAACCACAGAAATTAAAAAAAGGAGACCAACTGCAAATTGTCTCAGTTGTCCATATCATACAAAATAGGAATTTAATTGTGAACTGCCTCTTTAAAGGGAACATATAGCCTTTTTTTTATATCCCCATCAATCCTGTACTCAGTAATGCTGAAAAGGATTGTTATATTTAAAAAAAAATATTTCTTTATTGGGGCTCCCTTAGCTCCTCCCTCATCCAAGTCTGTGTATGGTGGGAGTGTCAAGTGAACCAGGTGGGTGGTGCTAGTGAGGATTTGGCTGAAACTTTCACTAATAGAACAAGGTGACTTTTTAAAGGTACAGTCCAGTGGTGTAACTGTAGAGGAAGCAGACCCTGCGGCTGCAGGGAGTATAGGGGCCCGTGAAGCCCTAATTAACAAACCATTTTATTGATAAAAAAGGACAACCTCAGGTCATGTTGGGGGCCCTAAAACTAATTTGCTTTGTAGCCCAGTAACATCTAGTTATGCCGCTGGTACAGTCCTTTCTGCGCCGCCCTTAAAGGACCAGTAACATAAAAACAATTTTAAAAAAAAATAGTTTCTACATACGAAAAAAAAACACCCAAAACACATTTAAATTCGCAAAGACTTTATTAAGAAATAACTTACCGATTCTCCGCATGCGCTCCTCTTCAGAAACGGCGACAGGGCGACGATCCGTCGTGCGCCGCTCAATTTCTCCTCCCTGGCTATCTCCTATAGAAGGCAGGGAGGAGAAATCGAGCGCCGCACAATGGATCGTTGCCCTGACGCCGTTTCTGCGGAGGAGAGCAAGCGGAGAATCGGTAAGTTATTTCTTTTTTTTTTTTAGAAAAAATGATGTTAGTGGTCTTTTAATTGGTTTGTCATTTTTCGTTCTCTCTCTCCAGATGTTTGCGGAAAACCGCTTTTCGTTCGTTTCTGGTGTGGATGTATGGATACCTGGGAACGGAAGAAAACAAACCTATACCGGCTTGTGCCATCAGGAGAATCCGAAAGACCTTTCCCGACCCCAACCGTAAATACACAGGATTCCCGGGGGCTCAGGACTACCTTGCTGAAAAGATGGCTCTGGATTAGTGGTCAGTGGTTTTCCCTGTTACACACGTTCTATAATGTCACGGATTCATTGAACTGTTGGTTTTAATTACATATAAGATTTACTTCTGTTTTGTCCAATAAATGCTCTGTTCTATCATTTGTGGGTGTGTATTTATACTTCTTTCTCATCCATTCTTAAAGGATAAGCCCTGCCCCTTTCACGTTTCCAGGGGGTGGAGCCTAGTGTTTTATGAAAGAAGCTGCTCTATGACCCAGGGAAAGCAACTGAATAGTGCTCCACCCCCTTCTTCACACTATAGAATGGTAAATCAAAACATTAATCTGTTCCTGTCCAATAGAAAGAGAGCAGCCCAGGATCAGGAAGTTTACCGAATCAGATCATAATACCTGGGAAAGTCACTGGGGAGGTTGAATGTGTTTTCCCCATGGGTAAGAGAGTGGCCGTGAGCAAGAAGTACAAAGCTTAGGGAAGTTCTGGGGAAAGATTGGGGTCACTTATGCAAGCGGAGGTTCCTTCCAAACCAAGAGCCGCCTACAATAAGCAAGTACAGGTATGGGACCTGTTATCCAGAATGCTTGAGACCTTAGGTTTTCGAAAACACAAACCACCGCAAACATTGCGAAACGCGTCGGTGTTCTTATCCATTGATCTTTGGCTTCTTTTAATTTTAATTCAAAAACCTTGGCTAAAAAAAAATAATTTTTTGAGGGGTGGTGGAAATAATCTTTGCTCGGTTCAGCTCTTCTCCTTCTCTGTATACTAAACTCCCGGGAGACCGTGGAATTGTGGTTTTATAGGTTATATTAGCTTCTCAAACCAGCTTAGGGCCCAGCTTAAAACTGAGACCACCGGTTACTCTGCCTTCTCCATCTTTGTGGTGTCCCAGGGATAGAAACAATTTAGGCAGCAGTTTTGGGACAACTCTACCTCCTCTTATTTCATTTTCCTCCTTTTTTCATGAATTTGAGCATTGATTTCAGTTTTTATCCTATCAAATGGCAGTCTATTTAATTTAATCAATTGAACCTTACTATTCACGTAAGAGCATTAACTAATACAGCACTTTTTAGCACTTTATATTTATTGAATTAAATCTCTCAATCTAGTTTTTACTCTATACAATCAATTTATTTAATAATATAGTAACTATCAATTAAGAATTTAGTCATCATTCGGGGGTAGCACTTAATCAATTTGGCACAATACAATTGATTCATTTGGTAGGGTATAAATCTGTGTGAAGGGGTCTCGTCTGAATTCTATGGTCTATTTCAATATAGATCCTTTTGGGTTTTTTAATGGGTTTTTTAATATTTAATTAACTTATTGCACTGCACTTTATAACTTATTGCACAGCACTTTATAACTCATTATGAAGTGATATACTCAACTCTATGTACTAATTAGTGGTGTTTTGTCTAAGTGCTTATAACTTAACTGGGATTTAATTAGTGTGTAAAAAATAGATTGTGACTGCTTTAGTTTAACTGATCAAGTGGAGGTTCTTTTCTATCCCTTCTGATATCGTGTTTCAAGTTAAAGGGATACTGTTTCCCAGCTTCCCCTAGTCATGTGACTTGTGCTCTGATAAACTACAATCACTCTTTACTGCTGTATTGCAATTGGAATATCACCCCTTTCCCCCCCAGCAGCCTAACAGAACAATGAGAAGGTAAGAACAACACTCAATAGTAAATCCAGGTCCCACTGAGACACATTCCGTTATATTAAGTAGGAGAAATAACTGCCTGCCAGAAAGTAAATCCATCCTAAAGTGCAGGCACAAGTGACATGACTGGGACAGCTGGGAAACTGACAAAATGTCTAGCCCCATGTCAGATTTCAAAATTAAATATAAAAAAATCTCATGGAGCAGCACTATTAACTGATGTGTTTTGGAAAAAACATGTTTTTCCATGACAATATCCCTTTAAGGGGTTTCTGTAATTTAGCTCTTCATACCTTAAGTCTACTAGGCAAATAATTGGAGAGGCTTCAAATGGGGTTTTTCACCTTCCTCTGGATCAAGTGGCAATTAGGCAGGTCAAAAAAAGTGCTAAAGGTTGAACTTGATGGACGTGTGTCTTTTTTCAGCCCTAACTTACTTTGTTAGTGGTGGGAGTTTGGATTGATATGATCAGGAAGATCAATCTAGCATCCCTGCACCTCCCTCCTCCTCCAGACAGCTCCCCCCACCCCCATGCACATCTATGTGAATACCTTTTTCTTTCTTTTGTTGTTCTCTTCAATGGCCCCAGGGGGTGCAATCATTACACAACTACGTATGTAGGGAGGTGTATAGGGATCCATTGCATGAGTGCATGCTGCAACTTACTCCTCACACTCTATAGCAGGAAAAGGGGGAGACTAAAGTTTGATATAAATATAGGGGAGCACACATAGGCATAATCAAAGTCCTGACATCAATGTAAATGTAGGGCTCTATCATCCGGCAATGATCAGTTTCCCACAGAATTATTATAATTGCACATTAGGTGGAACTTCTGCTTCCAGTGAAATCACTGGCTCTACTGTATCTATTGTTATATTAAGGGGAAAATATGTAATTTATATATTTATAATTTGACTTCCATGGTGGCCAAAACTACAACCGTGTATCTGTGCACATAATTTCAAGTGAACTAATTAGAAACTCTTTCTAATGGTAAAGTTGGGGCCACACATTCAGATTTGATCAGGGGCTTTTTTTGGTCAGTCACATAATGGGTCTCTATGGCAGAGCTATGATAGAGCTGGTGTCTCTGCAATTCCTTAGTTAGCTCTCACCTGTTGTAAAGGAATGGCTGGATTTTATGCGGCTAGATCCTCCCCCAAAACCAACATTAATGAATTTCCCTCAACAAACAGGACGAGTTAATATTACATGACGTTGGCTCTGCATTTATCCTGCCATGTGTTCTGGGCGACAATTATACATTAACCACTTTCTGTTTCCGTTATATGTTCTAGAATATGCCGCTATATTTATTCCCGCCAACCTGTACTGGGGTATATGAAACTGGCCACTGCTTCTGTCATCTGTTCTGGTGCATTATACATGTAATTATGGAGAAATCTGTGAAGTATTTTTATTAGCCTCCCCAAAGATCTTGCAATTGGTCACCAAAAGCCTGATCATATTGCAGCAATACAGCACCAATATTTAGAATGGGATTTACCACATATGTTTGTTTTGGGGGAAGCACATGGAGAGCTGCTTCCTGGTTTGGTTGTAGAATGATGTCCCTATTTTTGTTATAACGAGATACTTATCAGTTAAAGTTTCTAAATTGTTCATATGTAAAATGCAACATCCAATAATACTATAAAGAAGATCAAAATACCACAATATATATTATTATAAAAAATAGATTACAATATAAAACAATTATAATATGTTTTATTCATCCATAACTGCTCCATTCCCTGCATGAGAGGTGGCAAAGACTCAGTGCAAAAAAGCCAAACTGCCCAGTTTATAAAACAAAACGGAATCTCTTAAGTTTTTGCACTGTCATATATCTTCACAATTGAATTGTTTGCAATATTCGAAACGGAAGTTCTGAAATAAACAAATATAAATAATTAAGAACTATTTTCTGGTGTTAAAGCCTGACACAACATTCAATGAAGTTTAATGAAGCTAAAATACTATTACAGAAATACAGCAGCTTTGATCTTCTGAGTTAAAAGTGATATATTTTCTGTATACATTTTGATCCTTCTAGACTATAATCATGTAAATAGCTATTAAACCCACCCCTGGTCATTCAAGATAATCCAGTGTTAATAGGTGAGTTCATATTGTAAATGCTAACATGTATATAAGCTCTATTTTCTTGCAATTATATGAAACCCAAGGAAGGCAATTTATGAACAGTTCAGCAACTTCACCCGCTCATGTGTTTCACTCTTATCATCATCAACCGTTTTTTTTTTTTGTACTCTACTGGTTTAGTTAATCAATTCTTTGTCTTTCTAATCATCATCATCATTTTCTTGCTTCATCATAATATCTGTTTCTTCTGCCTGTTTCAAACACTTCATCATTCATCATCTGTTTTCTTCTGCTGTTTTCATAATCATCATTTCCATCTCCATAATCCTCATCATATCTTTTTCATCATCATCATCATCTTTTTCTTCTTCATCATCATATCTTTTTTTGCTTCAGCATAATTCATCTTTTTCTGCTTCATCATAATCATCTTTTTTTTCTTTTTCTCATCTTTTTCTTCTTCATCATAATCAATCTTTTTTCTTATAATCATAATTCATTCATCATCTCATCATATCTTTTTTCTTCTATCATTCTTTTTTTGCTTTTTCATAATTCATCTTTTCATCATCATCTTTTCTTCATTCTTCATCATCATATCCTTCATCATTCATCTTTTTTCTCATTCATAAATCATCATTTTCTTCTTTTTCTGTCTTGAACTATCCTTGATTCAGGATCAGAAGTCTGAATAAAAGAATATAAAATGTTTAAATTTTTCTTCCTGAACAATCAACTAAGTTAATGAAGCTAAAAATAAAAACTAACAGAAATTACGCAGCTTGATATTCTGGTAAATTGATATATTTCTCGTTACATTTTGAATCTTCTAGACTATAATCATGTATTTTATTTTTACACCCAAGTCCTAAAATAAAAGAAATACAAAAAATATTAAAACATATTTTTGGTGTTAAACCCTACACAATAGTACATATTCCTGTTACATGTTGATCTTCTAACTTCTAATCATGTATTAATATCACTGAGCACTGGCCATCCAAAATCCAGTGTTAATAGGTGAGTCATATTGTAAATCTAATGTATATAAAGCTCTATTTTCT
>NC_054381.1:4143499-4179464 GCF_017654675.1 Xenopus laevis | reverse complement strand
CCTGCATGGACAACAAAGATGCCAATATAATCCGATTTCCAGGGAACGTAAAGCCACTAAAGGCAGCCTGTGGTCTTGTAAAGTTTGGGGAAGGATGATTCAAACTAAACACTACTGGGCAGTAGCACCGATGGACTAGGTCATACAGATCGCTCACTGTCCCACAATAAGGTGAAGAAGGACAGCAGTGATACTGTTTCGCCCCTCGCCACCTAGGGTTGCCACCTCACCTCCCCGACCCTCTCGATCCTGCCCAGAAGGGTTGACACCTTTTCTGGAAAAAAAACGCTTCCTATATATTAATTTTATTCCTATTTATAACATGGGATCACTGACCTTCACCCTGTATATTTATCTTCATTCCCCTATTAGATAGACATTAGAAATGCACTGACTTCTATATATTATCTTTATTCCGCCCTATTAATAACATTGGGACACTGACTTCTGTATATTGTATCATTTATTTCCCGTCATTTAATACTTTGGGATCACTGACCTTCCCTATTATTTATCTTTATTCCTATTAATAACATTGGGATCATCGGACCATTGCCTATATTATTATCTATCCGTATTTAAAACATTGGAATCCTACTGACCTTCCTATATTTTTATCTTTATTCCCTCATTAATAACATGTTACGGACAACTGACCTTCCTAAGTTAGCTTTTGACTCATCTTTATTCCGCTATTAATTAACATTAGGATCACTGACCTTTCCTATATATTTATATTTATTCCTATTCATAACATTGGGATCCTTGACCTTCTATATTTTGATCTTTATTCCTATTTATCTAACTTGGGATCACTGAGACCTTCCTAGTTCTTTATTGCCCTATTAATAACATTGGGATCAACTGGACCTCTCCCTATAATATTTATCTTTATGCCTATTAATAAGCATTGGAGATGAACATAATATGTACCAGGACCTAGGTAGTAAAATAGCGGCCAGATGAGACCTGATTGCAAAAACAGTAAAGTGATTTGTGGGCATGACTAAGCAATATGTTTGTAACATTTGGGGGGCCTCCCTGTTACACAGTTACACTCAGTAAGTGGAGGCAGAACACCGTATATTGTTTTTCCTCATCCATGAACCTGGTCAATTGTAACATCAGCTTAAATGCCTGTTTAATTTCAGGGAACTGGTAACTATCTTAATAACTCTTGACGTTTCCCCCGACACTGAACGCAACAAATAAAGAGAAGTGGAGAATAGGATCACAATATACTGATAGGGGGTAAGTAGCCAAGGATTTTTCTAGACTGGCCTGGATGATAAAAGACTGCCCTTTTGTAATAGTCTGATAAAATTAATTTATCGAATACAAGAGGTATGGGTCCTAAGGTGGTTGTAATTTCCCAGGGACATGATGTTGGGAACACGGCTTATTGGTGGTTAGTAATATTGCAGCGCATTACGCCAGCATTAAACTATATGCTACAGGAATGGGCGCATGGCGACTGAATAGTGTGTGCTGCAGGGTTCGGCACTGGGCCGGAAAAAACCCGAGTGGGTCCGCACCATGACCCTCTCATGGAATCTACTGGGCTGGTTAACCAATTTGAAAGCCGGGCAGCTCCATGCCAAAGTTAGCTAGCTTGGCTCATGCGCATCGGCGCGCCGTCGATATGGGAGGTCAGAGGGGGTCCCTGGACGCAGTGGCAGTGGCCCTGGGGCGCCCCAGTCCGGACCCTGGTGTCCTCGTGCCCAACCTGGGTGTATAGGTAAATGGAAACTGCTATAAATCCAGGGATTGTAAGTGTTATATAGAGCGCTTTGCAATGGGTCCAGGTGCTCATGCCCCAGACCTTCAGCATAGGGAGAGTAGTTCACTCAAAAGTCATCATGGTGGACAACCAAGGAGTAGAATTCAGGAGCCCAAAAAGTTCAAATAGTAAAAAAGTTTTTATTTTACATTGTTTAAAAAGCAGAAAGCCTTACGCGTTTCGTGTCACCAAGGCACACATAATCATAGGCTAAGTTCATACAAACACACCAAAAGTATTTAAAGGAAAATTAACCAAATAGAGGAAGGAGGGGCGGAGTTTATACAATCAACCGATAACAATCTATACAAATTCACCTCCAGTGGCTCTATGTTAGAGATATACCTTAATTAGACCCTGTGTATACAAAAGTGCACTATGTTATGTATTATGCACTTTTGTATGTATACACAGTGTCTCTAACATAGAGCTAATAGCGGTGAATTTGTATAGATTGTTATTGGCTGATTGTACAAACTCCGCCCATCCTTCCTCTAATTGGTTAATGTTCCTTCCTGGGTTTTACATCCCTGACATCCCTCCCATAGACTCCATTATAATGAAATAATCCAAATGTTTAAAAATAATTTCCTTTTTCTGTGTAATAATAAAACAGTCGCTTGTACTTGATCCCAACTAAGATATAATTAATCCTTATTGGAAGCAAAACCAGCCTATTGGGTTTATTTAATATTTATATGATTTTCTAGTAGACTTAATGTATGAAGATCCAAATTACGGAAAGATCCGTTATCTGGAAAACCACAGGTCCCGAGCATTCTGGATAACAGGTCCCATACCTGTACTTTATTTTAATATTAACTTTCATAGAAATGTTTGTAAAAACATAGAGCAGTTACTGAGTGGTTAGTGGGGAAGTGTTAAGATTGGAGCTTAGTGTAATTAAAGAGGAGAGTATGAGTGGAGGAGGGTAAATATGGCAGAGAAAAAGAGTGGGGCAGAAAGAGATATAAATACAGACAGGAGAGTCTATAAGGTTTATCCAGAGAGAGATAGCAATGTGGCAAAAGTAAAGACATCTCCAATGCAGGAGGGTCTGTGAGTTTTTATTGAGGGTGGGAGGAACTTAAAGGGATGGGGAGTGAGGGACAAGGATAAGTGTATATAATATATATATATATAATATATGTATATATATATATATATATATACAGAGTGGTATATACTACAATGTAAATAAGAGTAATAAGATGGGAATTGGGGCAGGAGAGTAAAACAATAGCAAAGTGATTAGTCAGATGTCCTGCCTATGGTTTGGATTCTAGGGTTGTAATATAAACTCACCACTAAACCATCAATAAGGAATTAGGTGAGGATATTCACATTTATCTCATCATGTTATTGCCAATATATCCATGTCACTACTTCATTCTGAGGTTTAAGTTACACAACTGTCCCTATTACACAGATCTCATGGTGACTGAGTCAGAAATTACACAGGTTGTTATAAAAGGAGGAGAACTGGACCCTGAGTTATTACCAGAACCCAATTGATACTTCAGCATTTTCACTCCATGATGATGGTAAGTAGCCAGTGATCCTATCAGGGAGTTTGGGGGTCTCACTGCTTGTGTCTGTGGGTCAGTAACACTGGAGTTTAGGGGTCTCCTGCTTGTGTCTGTGGGTCAGTAACACTGGAGTTTAGGGGTCTCACTGCTTGTGTCTGTGGGTCAGTAACTGGAGTTTAGGGTCTCACTGCTTGTGTCTGTGGGTCAGTAACACTGGAGTTTAGGGGTCTCACTGCTTGTGTCTGTGGGTCAGTAACACTGGAGTTTAGGGGTCTCACTGCTTGTGTCTGTGGGTCAGTAACACTGGAGTTTAGGGGTCTCACTGCTTGTGTCTGTGGGTCAGTAACACTGGAGTTTAGGGGTCTCTGCTTGTGTCTGTGGGTCAGTAACACTGGAGTTTAGGGGTCTCACTGCTTGTGTCAGTAACACTGGAGTTTAGGGGTCTCACTGCTTGTGTCTGTGGGTCAGTAAACACCTGGAGTTTAGGGGCTCAACGCTTGTGTCTGGTCAGTAACGTGGCTCTGTGTCTGTTGGGTCCAGTAAACACTGGAGTTTAGGGGGCCACTGCTTGTGTCTGAGGGTCAGTAACACCTAGAGTTTAGGGGTCTCCACTGCTTGTGTCAATGGATACTAATGTGCTGAGGAAATCCTTGTTCTTTTTCCCCCCACAAGGAAATATATCGTGGGGGCAGCAAAGTGACATTGATGGGAGACCTTCATCTGACTCTGATGATAAGGTATTAAAGGTTAATATTCTTCAATGTGTTTTGAACTAATGATTGTAAGATCTGATATGTCATTATTTAACTCACAGCTGATGGATTTACTTGAGCGCCTAAGGAAAAGGCCAGCGGTCGCTGCTGCTTCTGATTGCTTCCCCTTTAATCCTGTAAGACAAACAATGAGCGGGACGGAGAGCCCAGCTAGTCAGTTCAGTGATGATGATGAGGAGGAGATGGAGGAAGGGGAGGATGAGGAGGAGGAAGAGGATGAGGAAGAGAATACAGACAGCAGTATAGATGGTGACGCAGAAGAAGCGAGTGAAAGGAGTGAGAATGTGGATTGGTGCAAGTGTGGAAACTGTGTTCCCATCGACACCCAGACGGAGAACTTGTGTTGCGCGTCGGTGGAGAAGATCCGAGATCTCATTCCCTGTGGGACTCGCTGCATTACCGCCCACTCCACATTCCTCCGACAGGTTGTGGACTATGATAGGATAGACACAGGATTCAAGATCATCAACCACAAGATGAAGAGGCTCCCCAAGCACAGAGCTTATATGAGGTGCTTTTATATGTATAGATTCACAATGTATTAGATTGAAAGCTGTTTGTGTCGGGGCTAATAGGAGCTCCTCCCCCGGGTACATACAGAAACCACAGAAATTAAAAAAAGGAGACCAACTGCAAATTGTCTCAGTTGTCCATATCATACAAAATAGGAATTTAATTGTGAACTGCCTCTTTAAAGGGAACATATAGCCTTTTTTTTATATCCCCATCATATATCCTGTACTCAGTAATGCTGAAAAGGATTGTTATATTTAAAAAAAATATTTCTTTATTGGGGCTCCCTTAGCTCCTCCCTCATCCAAGTCTGTGTATCAGGTCAAGTGAACCAGGTGGGTGGTGCTAGTGAGGATTTGGTTGAAACTTTCACTAATAGAACAAGGTGACTTTTTAAAGGTACAGTCCAGTGGTGTAACTGTAGAGGAAGCAGACCCTGCAGCTGCAGGGGGTATAGGGGCCCCGTGAAGCCCTAATTAACAAACCATTTTATTGATAAAAACACCCAAGACACATTTAAATTTAAATTCGCCAAGTCTTTATTAAGAAATTACTTACCGATTCTCCGCATGCGCTCCTCTTCTGAAACGGCAACAGGACGACGATCCGTCGTGCGCCACTCAATTTCTCCTCCCTGGCTATCTCCTATACAAGGCAGGGAGGAGAAATCGAGTGCCGCACAATGGATCGTTGCCCTGACGCCGTTTCTGCGGAGGAGAGCAAGCGGAGAATCGGTAAGTAATTTCTTAATAAGGACTTTGAATTTTAAAGTTAAAACTGCATTGGTGTTTTTTTTTCATTAAGTACAAACAAATGTTTTTGTTTTTTTAAAAAAAAATGATGTTAGTGGTCTTTTTTCATTTCTCGCTCTCTCTCTCTCCTTTTGTTTAAACAGATGTTTGCGGAAAACCGCTTTTCGTTCGTTTCTGGTGTGGATGTATGGATACCTGGGAACGGAAGAAAACAAACCTATACCGGCTTGTGCCATCAGGAGAATCCGAAAGACCTTTCCCGACCCCAACCGTAAATACACAGGATTCCCGGGGGCTCAGGACTACCTTGCTGAAAAGATGGCTCTGGATTAGTGGTCAGTGGTTTTCCCTGTTACACACGTTCTAATAATGTCACGGATTCATTGAACTGTTGGTTTTAATTACATATAAGATTTACTTCTGTTTTGTCCAATAAATGCTCTGTTCTATCATTTGTGGGTGTGTATTTATACTTCTTTCTCATCCATTCTTAAAGGATAAGCCCTGCCCCTTTCACGTTTCCAGGGGGTGGAGCCTAGTGTTTTATGAAAAGAAGCTGCTCTATGACCCAGGGAAAGCAACTGAAATAGTGCTCCAGCCCCCTTCTTCACACTATAGAATGGTAAATCAAAACATTAATCTGTTCCTGTCCAATAGAAAGAGAGCAGCCCAGGATCAGGAAGTTTACCGAATCAGATCATAATACCTGGGAAAGTCACTGGGGAGGTTGAATGTGTTTTCCCCATGGGTAAGAGAGTGGCCGTGAGCAAGAAGTACAAAGCTTAGGGAAGTTCTGGGGAAAGATTGGGGTCACTTATGCAAGCGGAGGTTCCTTCCAAACCAAGAGCCGCCTACAATAAGCAAGTACAGGTATGGGACCTGTTATCCAGAATGCTTGAGACCTTAGGTTTTCAAGTTAAAGGGATACTGTCATGGGAAAACATGTTTTTTTCAATAATCAGTTAATGGTGCTGCTCCAGCAGAATTTTTTTACATTTTGAAATATGACATGGGTCTAGACATATTGTCAGTTTCCTAGATGCACCCAGTCATGTGACTTGTGCTCTGATAAACTTCAATCACTCTTTACTGCTGTACTGCAAGTTGGAGTGATATCACCCCTCCCTTCCCCCCAGCAGCCAAACAACAGAACAATGGGAAGGTAACCAGATAGCAGCTCCCTAACACAAGATAACAGCTGCCTGGTAGATCTAAGAACACTCAATAAAATCCAGGTCCCACTGAGACGCATTCAGTTATATTAAGTAGGAGAAATAACAGCCTGCCAGAAAGCAGTTCCATCCTAAAGTGCAGGCACAAGTCACATGACTGGGGCAGCTGGGAAACTGACAAAATATCTTCCCCATGTCAGATTTCAAAATAAAATATAAAAAAATCTCATGGAGCAGCACTATTAACTAATGTATTTTGGGAAAAAACATGTTTTTCCATGACAATATCCCTTTAAGGGGTTTCTGTAATTTAGATCTTCATACCTTAAGTCTACTAGGCAAATTGGAGAGGCTTCAAATGGGGTTTTTCACCTTCCTCTGGATCAAGTGGCAATTAGGCAGGTTAAAAAAAGTGCTAAAAGGTTGAACTTGATGGACGTGTGTCTTTTTTTCAGCCTAATTTACTTTGTTAGTGGTGGGAGTTTGGATTGATATGATCAGGAAGATCAATCCAGCATCCCTGCACCTCCCTCCTCCTCCAGACAGCTCCCCCCACCCCGCATGCACATCTATGTGAATACCTTTTTCTTTCTTTTGTTGTTCTCTTCAATGGCCCCAGGGGGTGCAATCATTACACAACTACGTATGTAGGGAGGTGTATAGGGATCCATTGCATGAGTGCATGCTGCAACTTACTCCTCACACTCTATAGCAGGAAAAGGGGGGGACTAAAGTTTGATATAAATATAGGGGAGCACACATAGGCATAATCAAAGTCCTGACATCAATGTAAATGTAGGGCTCTATCATCCGGCAAATGATCAGTTTCCCACAGAATTATTATAATTGCACATTAGGTGGAACTTCTGCTTCCAGTGAAACCACTGGCTCTACTGTATCTATTGTTATATTAAGGGCAAAATATGTAATTGATATATTTATAATTTGACTTCCATGGTGGCCAAAACACAACCGTGTATCTGTGCACATAATTTCAAAGTGAACTAATTAAGAATCTTTTCTAATGGTAAAGTTGGGGCCACACATTTCAGATTTGATCAGGGGCTTTTTTTGGTCAGTCATAATGGGTCTCTATGGCAGGAGCTATGGATAGAGCTGGTGTCTCTGCAATTCTTAGTGCTCTCACCTGTTGTAAGACATGGCTGGATTTTAATAAGGATTCGGCTAATCCTCCCCAAACCAACATTAATGAATTTCCCTACAACAAACAGGGACGGAGGTAATATACATGACGTTGCTCTGCATTATCCTGCCATGTGTTCTGGGGACATTATACATTAACACTTCTGCTTCCTTCTATATGTTCTGATATGCCGCTATATTTATCCCGCCAACCTGTACTGGGGTATATGAAACTGGCACTGCTCTGTCATCTGTTCTGGTGCATTATACATATAATTATGGAGAAATCTGCGAAGTATTTTATTAGCCTCCCCAAAGATCTTGCAATGGTCACCCAAAAGCCTGAATCATATATGGCAGCAAGTACAGCACCAATATTAGAATGGGATTTACCAACAATATGTTTGTTTTGGGGGGAAATCACATGGGCAGCTGCTTCCTTGTTTGGTTGTAGAATGATGTTCCCTTATTTGTATAACGAGATACTTATCAGTAAAGGTTCTAGTGCTCATATTAAAAATGCAAACATCCCAATAATACTATAAAGAAGATAAAATAACACATATATATTTATTAAAAATAGATTACAATAATAAAACATATAATATGTTTTATCATCCATAACTGCTCCATCCCTGTGAGAAGGTGGCAAAGACATCAGTGCAAAAGAGCCAAACTGCCAGTTTATTAAACAAACTGGACATCTCTTAAGTTTTGCACTGTCTCATCATCAATCAAATCCATTTGAATTGTCACATATTCGGAAACGGAAGTTCTGAAATAAACAAAATATAAATAAATTAAAACATATTTCTGGTATTAAAAGCTCTGCTGGTGTTCACAGTCTAAAGACAAATCAATAAGTTTAATGAAGCTAAAAATAACTATACAGAAATACAGCAGCTTGATCTTCTGAGTAAAGTGATATATTTCCTGTTACATTTGACCTTTCTAGACTATAATCATGTAAATTTATTAACCACCCACTGGCCATTCAAATAATCCAGTGTTAATAGGTGAGTTCATATTGTAAATGCTAATGTATATAAAGCTCTATTTTTTTGCAATTAAATGAAACCCAGGAAGCATTTATGAACAGTTCAGCAAACTCACCCCTCATGTGTTCACTCTTATCATCATCAACCAGTTTTTTTTTTTAACTCTACTGGTTGTTTAATCAATTCTTCTTTCTAATCATCATCATCATTTTCTTCTTCATCATAATCATCTGTTTCTTCTGCTGTTTCATAACCATCATCATCATCATTCTGTTTCTTCTGCTGTTTCATAATCATCATTTCTTCATCATCATAATCCTCATCATAATCTTTTTCATCATCATCATCATCTTTTTCTTCTCATCATCATCATCTTTTTTTCTTCATCATAATCATCTTTTTTTCTTCATCATAATCATCTTTTTTTTCTTCTTCATCATCTTTTTCTTCTTCATCATAATCATCTTTTTTTCTTCATCATCATAATCATCATCATCATCATCATCATCATCTTTTTTCTTCATCATCATCTTTTTTTCTTTTTCATCATCATCTTTTCATCATCATCATTTTTTTCTTCTTCTTCATCATCATAATCTCATCATCATCTTTTTCATCATCATAATCATCATTTTCTTCTTTTTCTGTTTTGAACTATCACTGATTCAGGATCAGAAGTCCTGAAATAAAAGAAATATAAAAATGTTAAAATTTTCTTCTCCCTGACACAAATCAATAAGTTTAATGAAGCTAAAAATAACTATACAGAAATACAGCAGCTTGATCTTCTGAGTAAAGTGATATATTTCTGTTACATTTGATCTTCTAGACTATAATCATGTATTTATTTTTAACCACCCCAAGTCCTAAAATAAAAGAAATACAAAAATATTAAAACATATTTTTGGTGTTAAAACCCCTGACACAATAGTGCAATATTCCTGTTACATTTGATCTTCTAGACTATAATCATGTATTAATTATCACTGAGCCACTGGCCATCCAAATAATCCAGTGTTAATAGGTGAGTTCATATTGTAAATGCTAATGTATATAAAGCTCTATTTTCTTGCAATTATATGAAACCCAGGAAGAATTTATGAACAGTTCAGCAAACTCACCCCTCATGTGTTTCACTCTTATCATCATCAACCAGTTTTTCTAACTGTACTGGTTTGTTAATCAATTCTTCTTCTTTATAATCATCTTCATTCATAATCATCTGTTTCTTCTGCTGTTTCATAACCTTCATAATCATCTGTTTCTTCTGCTGTTTCATAATCATCATCTTCTTCATCATCATAATCTTTTTCATCATCATCATCATCTTTTTCTTCTTCATCATAATCATCTTTTTTTCTTCATCATCATCATCAATCATCATAATCCTCATCATCATCTTTTTCATCATCATCTTTTTCTTCATCATAAATCATCATTTTTTTCTTCTTCATCATCATAATCATCATCTTTTCATCATCATCATCTTTTTCATCATCATAATCATCATCTTTTTCTTCTTCATCATAATCATCTTTTTTTTCTTCATCATCATCCTCATTATCATCTTCATCGTCATAATCATCATTTTTTCTTTTTCTGTTTGAACTATCACTGATTCAAGATCAGAAGTCCTGAAATAAAAAAATATAAAAATGTTAAATTTTTTTTTAATGATGCTAGAATACTATACAGAAATACAGCAGCTTGATCTTCTGAGTAAAGTGATATATTTCTGTTACATTTGATCTTCTAGACCAGTGATCACCAACCAGTAGCTTGTGAGTAACATGTTGCTCTCCTAAACCCTTGGATGTTGCTCTCAGTGTCCTCAAAGCAGGTACTTATTTTTGAATTTCAAGCTTGAAAGCTAATTTTAATTGCATAAAATCTAAGTATAGTGCCAAGTAGAGCCAGTCCCACACAGGGGCTACGAAATAGCCAATTACAGCCCTTATTTGGCACCCCAAGGAACTTTTTCATGATTGTGTTGCTCCCCAATTCTTTTGAATTTAAATGTGGCTCATGGGTTAAAAAGGTTGTGGACCCCTGTTCTAGACTATAATCATGTATATATCATTAACTGGCCATTCAAATAATCAAATGATAATAGGTGATTCCTATTGTAAATGTTAATGTATATAAATATAATTCTTTGCAAGTAATATAAAAAGCAGGAATCATTTATTAACAGTTTTAGTAATTTCACCTCTTATATTGTCCACTCTTATCATCATCATCATCTTCTATTTGTATTGTGACATATTCAGGATGAGAAGTATCATCATCTTCTATTTGTATTGTGACATATTCAGGATAAGAATATCATCATCTTCCATTTGTATTGTCACATATTCAGGATGAGAAGTATCATCATCTTCTATTTGTATTGTCACATATTTATATCATCATTTGTCATATCAGGATGAAAGTTCATCATCTTCTATTTGTAACATATTCAGACATCATCTTCTATTTGTATTGTCACATATTCAGGATCATCATTTGTATTGTGACATCAGGATAAGAATCATCATCTTCTATTGTATTGTCATATTCAGGATAAGAAGTATCATCATCTTCTATTTGTATTGTCACATCATCTTCATTTGTATTGTGACATATTCAGGATAAGAATTATCATCATCTTCTATTTGTATTGTGACATATTCAGGATAAGAGCATGTATTGTCACATATTCATTGAGAAGTATCATCATCTTCATTTGTATTGTCCCATATTCAGGATAGAAGTATCATCATCTTCCATTTGTATTGTCACATATTCAGGATGAGAAGTATCATCATCTTCCATTTGTATTGTCACATATTCAGGATGAGAAGTATCATCATCTCCATTTGTATTGTCACATATTCAGGATAAGAAGTATCATCATCTTCTATTTGTATTGTGACATATTCAGGATAAGAAGTATCATCATCTTCTATTTGTTTTGTGACATTTCGGATAAGAAGTACATCATCTCTATTTGTATTGTCACATATCAGGTATGAGAAGTATCATATCTTCTCATTTGTATTGTCACATATTCAGGATGAGAAGTATCATCATCTTCATTTGTATTGTCACATATTCAGGATGAAGAAGTATCATCATCTTCTATTTGTATTGTTACTATTCAGGATGAGAAGTATCATCATCTTCATTTGTATGTGACATATTCAGGATGAGAAGTATCATCATCTTCTATTTGTATTGTCACATATTCAGGATAAGAAGTATCATCATCTTCTATTTGTATTGTGACATATTCAGGATGAGAAGTATCATCATCTTCCATTTGTATTGTCACATATTCAGGAATGGAAATTCTGAAATAAAAGAAATATTAAAATATTACAACTTTCTGCTGGTGTTCACAGTCTAAAGACAAATCAATAAGTTTAATGAAGCTAAAAATAACTATACAGAAATACAGCAGCTTGATCTTCTGAGTAAAGTGCAATATTTCTGTTATATTTGATCTTCTAGACTATAATCATGTAAATATTATTAATGACCCACTGGTCATTCAAATAATCAAGTGTTAATAGGTGAATATTGTAAATGTTAATAAATCTAAATTTTGCAATTATATGAAAAGCAGGAATCATTTATTAACAGTTTAGTAAACTCACCTCTTATATTGTCCACTCTTATCATCATCATCATCATCTTCTATTTGTATTATGACATATTCAGGAATGTAAGTATCATCATCTTCTATTTGTATTGTCACATATTCAGGAATGGAAGTACTAAAATAAAAGAAATATAAAAATATTAGAACTTTCTTCTGGTGTTAAAAGCCCTGACACAAATCAATAAGTTAATGAACTAAAATAACTATACAGAAATACAGCAGTTTGATCTTCTGATTAAAGTGCTATATTTCTGTTACATTTGATCTTCTAGGCTATAATTATAATAATGTATTAAACTCTATTGGTACAATGTTATATATATTCTGAATGCTGTGTACCACATATTAAAAAATAGCAGATTATTTATATTGCCTATAAACTATTAAGAAACATAAATAAATGGAGTAAATAAGAATGATGGAAAATGATATTACTTTCCAAACATTTTTAGATATTATTAGAAATTATAAATGATAAAGAAAAAAGTTACAGACCTTGTAGCGGGCTTTAGATTCAGGCAGCATAGACTGCTCTGTTTTCTTTTCTCATTATAAAAAGCCTTCTCCATCTTCTTCATACAATAATATTGAAACTGCACAGGAAGGATACAGGTGTTAGAGTTAAAAGTGCTCACACTAGATACTTATATATGTCTGTAACAGGGATTCAGTTCTTACACATCTATAATGACCAAGCATAGCTCTTATACTGCCATAAGAATGTTCCCTTTTCCAAGGGGTAAATATATTTGAACAGCACAAGCCCTGTTGTTAAATTGGTACAAGACTGACCTACCCAGTAATTATACTGTCATATTAATAAATCCTGCCAATTACTTGTATTGCTATCAGAGTAAACCTAGCGCTTATGCTTAAAAAACAAAGCAATTGAAAACCCAACACTGATTTTGGCATCAAAGTTGCAGTTTTTTTATATCTCTTGCATGATTTCTCTTTTTGTGTGAGGTTGAGAATAAGGGTGGGCATTAAAGAATGTGATAGTTAAAGAGAAGCAACTTACCATCCAGCAGCTCCTAGCAAACATATTGTCACTAGAGCAACAGCAATGACAGTATTTTCTATATAATTCCATTGGTTTTCCTGTAGACTGATCTGTATTGTTTGATACTTGGTCTGGCCAAATCTTCCATTCACTTCAGCAAACTGAAGTGAATGAGAAGATTTGGCCAGACCAAGTATCAAAGCAATACAGATCAGTCTACAGGAAACCAATGGAATTATATAGAAAAATACTGTCATTGCTGCTGCTCTAGTGACAATATGTTTGCTAGGAGCTGCTGGATGGTAAGTTGCTTCTCTTTAACTATCACATTCTTTAATTGCCCACCCTTATTCTCAACCTCACACAAAAAGAGAATCATGGCAAGAGATATAAATAAACTGCAACTTTGATGCCAAAATCAGTGTTGGGTTTTTCAATTGCTTTGTTTTTTAAGCATAAGCGCTAGGGTTTACTCTGATAGCAATACAAGTAATTGGCAGGATTTATTAATATGACAGTATAATTACTGGGGTAGGGCTCAGTCTTGTACCAATTAACAACAGGGCTTGTGCTGTTCAAATATATTTACCCCTTGGAAAGGGAACATTCTTATGGCAGTATAAGAGCTATGCTTGGTCATTATAGATGTGTAAGAACTGAATCCCTGTTACACTAATATATAAGTATCTAGTGTGAGCACTTTTAACTCTAACACCTGTATCCTTCCTTGTGCAGGTTCAATATTATTGTATGAGAAGATGGAGAAGGCTTTTTATAATGAGAAAAGAAAACAGAGCAGTCTATGCTGCCTGAATCTAAAGCCGCTACAAGGTCTGTAACTTTTTTCTTTATCATTTATAATTTCTAATAATATCTAAAAATGTTTGGAAAGTAATATCATTTTCCATCATTCTTATTTACTCCATTTTATTTATGTTTCTTAATAGTTTATAGGCAATATAAATAATCTGCTATTTTTTAATATGTGGTACACAGCATTCAGAATATATATAACATTGTACCAATAGAGTTTAATACATTATTATAATTATAGCCTAGAAGATCAAATGTAACAGAAATATAGCACTTTAATCAGAAGATCAAACTGCTGTATTTCTGTATAGTTATTTTTAGCTTCATTAAACTTATTGATTTGTGTCAGGGCTTTTAACACCAGAAGAAAGTTCTAATATTTTTATATTTCTTTTATTTTAGTACTTCCATTCCTGAATATGTGACAATACAAATAGAAGATGATGATACTTACATTCCTGAATATGTCATAATACAAATAGAAGATGATGATGATGATGATAAGAGTGGACAATATAAGAGGTGAGTTTACTAAACTGTTAATAAATGATTCCTGCTTTTCATATAATTGCAAAAATTTAGATTTATTAACATTTACAATATTCACCTATTAACACTTGATTATTTGAATGACCAGTGGGTCATTAATAATATTTACATGATTATAGTCTAGAAGATCAAATATAACAGAAATATTGCACTTTACTCAGAAGATCAAGCTGCTGTATTTCTGTATAGTTATTTTTAGCTTCATTAAACTTATTGATTTGTCTTTAGACTGTGAACACCAGCAGAAAGTTGTAATATTTTAATATTTCTTTTATTTCAGAATTTCCATTCCTGAATATGTGACAATACAAATGGAAGATGATGATACTTCTCATCCTGAATATGTCACAATACAAATAGAAGATGATGATACTTCTTATCCTGAATATGTGACAATACAAATAGAAGATGATGATACTTCTCATCCTGAATATGTCACAATACAAATGGAAGATGATGATACTTCTCATCCTGAATATGTAACAATACAAATAGAAGATGATGATACTTCTCATCCTGAATATGTGACAATACAAATAGAAGATGATGATACTTCTCATCCTGAATATGTGACAATACAAATAGAAGATGATGATACTTCTCATCCTGAATATGTGACAATACAAATAGAAGATGATGATACTTCTTATCCTGAATATGTCACAATACAAATAGAAGATGATGATAATTCTTATCCTGAATATGTCACAATACAAATAGAAGATGATGATACTTCTCATCCTGAATATGTGACAATACAAATGGAAGATGATGATACTTCTCATCCTGAATATGTGACAATACAAATGGAAGATGATGATACTTCTCATCCTGAATATGTGACAATACAAATGGAAGATGATGATACTTCTCATCCTGAATATGTGACAATACAAATAGAAGATGATGATACTTCTTATCCTGAATATGTCACAATACAAATAGAAGATGATGATAATTCTTATCCTGAATATGTCACAATACAAATAGAAGATGATGATCCTTCTTATCCTGAATATGTGACAATACAAATAGAAGATGATGATACTTCTTATCCTGAATATGTCACAATACAAATAGAAGATGATGATAATTCTTATCCTGAATATGTCACAATACAAATAGAAGATGATGATACTTCTTATCCTGAATATGTGACAATACAAATAGAAGATGATGATACTTCTCATCCTGAATATGTCACAATACAAATAGAAGATGATGATACTTCTCATCCTGAATATGTCACAATACAAATGGAAGATGATGATACTTCTCATCCTGAATATGTGACAATACAAATAGAAGATGATGATACTTCTCATCCTGAATATGTGACAATACAAATGGAAGATGATGATATTTCTTATCCTGAATATGTCACAATACAAATAGAAGATGATGATACTTCTCATCCTGAATATGTCACAATACAAATAGAAGATGATGATGATGATAAGAGTGGACAATATAAGAGGTGAAATTACTAAACTGTTAATAAATGATTCCTGCTTTTTATATACTTGCAAAGAATTATATTTATATACATTAACATTTACAATAGGAACTCACCTATTATCATTTGATTATTTGAATGGCCAGTTAATGATATATACATGATTATAGTCTAGAACAGGGGTCCACAACCTTTTTAACCCATGAGCCACATTTAAATGTCAAAAGAATTGGGGAGCAACACAATCATGAAAAAGTTCCTTGGGGTGCCAAATAAGGGCTGTAATTGGCTATTTCATAGCCCCTGTGTGGGACTGGCTCTACTTGGCACTATACTTAGATTTTATGCAATTAAAATTAGCTTTCAAGCTTGAAATTCAAAAATAAGTACCTGCTTTGAGGACACTGAGAGCAACATCCAAGGGTTTGGAGAGCAACATGTTACTCACAAGCTACTGGTTGGTGATCACTGGTCTAGAAGATCAAATGTAACAGAAATATATCACTTTACTCAGAAGATCAAGCTGCTGTATTTCTGTATAGTTATTCTAGCATCATTAAAAGAAAATCTTAACATTTTTATATTTCTTTTATTTCAGGACTTCTGATCTTGAATCAGTGATAGTTCAAACAGAAAAAGAAGAAAATGATGATTATGACGATGAAAAAGATGATAATGAGGATTATGATGATGAAGAAAAAAAAGATGATTATGATGAAGAAGAAAAAGATGATGATTATGATGATGAAAAAGATGATGATGATGAAAAAGATGATGATTATGATGATGAAGAAAAAAATGATGATTATGATGAAGAAAAAGATGATGATGAAAAAGATGATGATGAGGATTATGATGATGATGATGATGAAGAAAAAAAAGATGATTATGATGAAGAAGAAAAAGATGATGATGATGATGAAAAAGATTATGATGATGAAGAAGATGATGATTATGAAACAGCAGAAGAAACAGATGATTATGAAGGTTATGAAACAGCAGAAGAAACAGATGATTATGATGAAGATGATTATAAAGAAGAAGAATTGATTAACAAACCAGTACAGTTAGAAAAACTGGTTGATGATGATAAGAGTGAAACACATGAGGGGTGAGTTTGCTGAACTGTTCATAAATTCTTCCTGGGTTTCATATAATTGCAAGAAAATAGAGCTTTATATACATTAGCATTTACAATATGAACTCACCTATTAACACTGGATTATTTGGATGGCCAGTGGCTCAGTGATAATTAATACATGATTATAGTCTAGAAGATCAAATGTAACAGGAATATTGTACTATTGTGTCAGGGGTTTTAACACCAAAAATATGTTTTAATATTTTTGTATTTCTTTTATTTTAGGACTTGGGGGTGGTTAAAAATAAATACATGATTATAGTCTAGAAGATCAAATGTAACAGAAATATATCACTTTACTCAGAAGATCAAGCTGCTGTATTTCTGTATAGTTATTTTTAGCTTCATTAAACTTATTGATTTGTGTCAGGGAGAAGAAAATTTTAACATTTTTATATTTCTTTTATTTCAGGACTTCTGATCCTGAATCAGTGATAGTTCAAACAGAAAAAGAAGAAAATGATGATTATGATGATGAAAAAGATGATGATGAGGATTATGATGATGAAGAAGAAGAAAAAGATGATGATGAAAAAGATGATTATGAAAAAGCAAAAAAAGATGATGATGAAGAAAAAGATGATGATGATGATGATGATGATGATTATGATGATGAAGAAAAAAAAGATGATTATGATGAAGAAGAAAAAGATGATGAAGAAGAAAAAAAAGATGATTATGATGAAGAAGAAAAAGATGATTATGATGAAGAAAAAAAAGATGATGATGATGAAGAAGAAAAAGATGATGATGATGATGAAAAAGATTATGATGAGGATTATGATGATGAAGAAATGATGATTATGAAACAGCAGAAGAAACAGATGATGATGATGATGATGGTTATGAAACAGCAGAAGAAACAGATGATTATGATGAAGAAGAAAATGATGATGATGATTAGAAAGAAGAAGAATTGATTAACAAACCAGTAGAGTTAAAAAAAAAAACTGGTTGATGATGATAAGAGTGAAACACATGAGGGGTGAGTTTGCTGAACTGTTCATAAATGCTTCCTGGGTTTCATATAATTGCAAGAAAATAGAGCTTTATATACATTAACATTTACAATATGAACTCACCTATTAACACTGGATTATTTGAATGACCAGTGGGTGGTTAATAATATTTACATGATTATAGTCTAGAAGATCAAATGTAACAGAAATATATCACTTTACTCAGAAGATCAAGCTGCTGTATTTCTGTATAGTTATTTTTAGCTTCATTAAACTTATTGATTTGTGTCAGGGCTTTTAATACCAGAAATATGTTTTAATTTATTTATATTTTGTTTATTTCAGAACTTCCGTTTCCGAATATGTGACAATTCAAATGGATGTTGATGATGATGATGACAGTGCAAAACTTAAGAGATGTCCAGTTTGTTTATAAACTGGCAGTTTGGCTCTTTTTGCACTGATGTCTTTGCCACCTTCTCACAGGGATGGAGCAGTTATGGATGATAAAACATATTATATGTTTTATTATTGTAATCTATTTTTATAATAAATATATATGTGTGTATTTTTTATCTTCTTTATAGTATTATTGGATGTTTGCATTTTTAATATGAGACAACTAGAACCTTTACTGATAAGTATCTCGTTATACAAAATAAGGGAACATCATTCTACAACCAAACAAGGAAGCAGCTGCCCATGTGATTTCCCCCAAAACAAACATATTGTTGGTAAATCCCATTCTAATATTGGTGCTGTACTTGCTGCCATATATGATTCAGGCTTTTGGGTGACCATTGCAAGATCTTTGGGGAGGCTAATAAAATACTTCGCAGATTTCTCCATAATTATATGTATAATGCACCAGAACAGATGACAGAGCAGTGCCAGTTTCATATACCCCAGTACAGGTTGGCGGGATAAATATAGCGGCATATCAGAACATATAGACGGAAACAGAAAGTGTTAATGTATAATGTCCCCAGAACACATGGCAGGATAAATGCAGAGCCAACGTCATGTATATTACCTCCGTCCTGTTTGTTGTAGGGAAATTCATTAATGTTGGTTTGGGGAGGATTAGCCGAATCCTTTATTAAAATCCAGCCATGTCTTTACAACAGGTGAGAGCACTAAGAATTGCAGAGACACCAGCTCTATCCATAGCTCCTGCCATAGAGACCCATTATGTGACTGACCAAAAAAAGCCCCTGATCAAATCTGAATGTGTGGCCCCAACTTTACCATTAGAAAGAGTTCTTAATTAGTTCACTTGAAATTATGTGCACAGATACACGGTTGTAGTTTTGGCCACCATGGAAGTCAAATTATAAATATATAAATTACATATTTTGCCCTTAATATAACAATAGATACAGTAGAGCCAGTGATTCACTGGAAGCAGAAGTTCCACCTAATGTGCAATTATAATAATTCTGTGGGAAACTGATCATTTGCCGGATGATAGAGCCCTACATTTACATTGATGTCAGGACTTTGATTATGCCTATGTGTGCTCCCCTATATTTATATCAAACTTTAGTCTCCCCTTTTCCTGCTATAGAGTGTGAGGAGTAAGTTGCAGCATGCACTCATGCAATGGATCCCTATACACCTCCCTACATACGTAGTTGTGTAATGATTGCACCCCCTGGGGCCATTGAAGAGAACAACAAAAGAAAGAAAAAGGTATTCACATAGATGTGCATGGGGGGTGGGGGGAGCTGTCTGGAGGAGGAGGGAGGTGCAGGGATGCTGGATTGATCTTCCTGATCATATCAATCCAAACTCCCACCACTAACAAAGTAAGTTAGGCTGAAAAAAAGACACACGTCCATCAAGTTCAACCTTTTAGCACTTTTTTTGACCTGCCTAATTGCCACTTGATCCAGAGGAAGGTGAAAAACCCCATTTGAAGCCTCTCCAATTTATTTGCCTAGTAGACTTAAGGTATGAAGAGCTAAATTACAGAAACCCCTTAAAGGGATATTGTCATGGAAAAACATGTTTTTTCCAAAACACATCAGTTAATAGTGCTGCTCCATGAGATTTTTTTATATTTAATTTTGAAATCTGACATGGGGCTAGACATTTTGTCAGTTTCCCAGCTGTCCCATCATGTCACTTGTGCCTGCACTTTAGGATGGAATTACTTTCTGGCAGGCAGTTATTTCTCCTACTTAATATAACGGAATGTGTCTCAGTGGGACCTGGATTTTACTATTGAGTGTTGTTCTTACCTTCTCATTGTTCTGTTAGGCTGCTGGGGGGGAAAGGGGGTGATATTCCAACTTGCAATACAGCAGTAAAGAGTGATTGTAGTTTATCAGAGCACAAGTCACATGACTAGGGGAAGCTGGGAAACAGTATCCCTTTAACTTGAAACACGATATCAGAAGGGATAGAAAAGAACCCCCACTTGATCAGTTAAACTAAAGCAGTCACAATCTATTTTTTACACACTAATTAAATCCCAGTTAAGTTATAAGCACTTAGACAAACACCACTAATTAGTACATAGAGTTGAGTATATCACTTCATAATGAGTTATAAAGTGCTGTGGCAATAAGTTATAAAGTGCAGTGCAATAAGTTAATTAAATATTAAAAAACCCATTAAAAAACCCAAAAGGATCTATATTGAAATAGACCATAGAATTCAGACGAGACCCCTTCACACAGATTTATACCCTACCAAATGAATCAATTGTATTGTGCCAAATTGATTAAGTGCTTCCCCGAATGATGACTAAATTCTTAATTGATAGTTACTATATTATTAAATAAATTGATTGTATAGAGTAAAAACTAGATTGAGAGATTTAATTCAATAAATATAAAGTGCTAAAAAGTGCTGTATTAGTTAATGCTCTTACGTGAATAGTAAGGTTCAATTGATTAAATTAAATAGACTGCCATTTGATAGGATAAAAACTGAAATCAATGCTCAAATTCATGAAAAAAGGAGGAAAATGAAATAAGAGGAGGTGGAGTTGTCCCAAAACTGCTGCCTAAATTGTTTCTATCCCTGGGACACCACAAAGATGGAGAAGGCAGAGTAACCGGACTGTGGTCTCAGTTTTAAGCTGGGCCCTAAGCTGGTTTGAGAAGCTAATATAACCTATAAAACCACAATTCCACGGTCTCCCGGGAGTTTAGTATACAGAGAAGGAGAAGAGCTGAACCGAGCAAAGATTATTTCCACCACCCCTAAAAAAATTATTTTTTTTTTAGCCAAGGTTTTTGAATTAAAATTAAAAGTAGCCAAAGTTCAATGGATAAGAACGCCGACGCGTTTCGCAATGTTTGCGGTGGTTTGTGTTTTCGAAAACCTAAGGTCTCAAGCATTCTGGATAACAGGTCCCATACCTGTACTTGCTTATTGTAGGCGGCTCTTGGTTTGGAAGGAACCTCCGCTTGCATAAGTGACCCCAATCTTTCCCCAGAACTTCCCTAAGCTTTGTACTTCTTGCTCACGGCCACTCTCTTACCCATGGGGGAAACACATTCAACCTCCCCAGTGACTTTCCCAGGTATTATGATCTGATTCGGTAAACTTCCTGATCCTGGGCTGCTCTCTTTCTATTGGACAGGAACAGATTAATGTTTTGATTTACCATTCTATAGTGTGAAGAAGGGGGTGGAGCACTATTCAGTTGCTTTCCCTGGGTCATAGAGCAGCTTCTTTTCATAAAACACTAGGCTCCACCCCCTGGAAACGTGAAAGGGGCAGGGCTTATCCTTTAAGAATGGATGAGAAAGAAGTATAAATACACACCCACAAATGATAGAACAGAGCATTTATTGGACAAAACAGAAGTAAATCTTATATGTAATTAAAACCAACAGTTCAATGAATCCGTGACATTATTAGAACGTGTGTAACAGGGAAAACCACTGACCACTAATCCAGAGCCATCTTTTCAGCAAGGTAGTCCTGAGCCCCAGGGAATCCTGTGTATTTACGGTTGGGGTCGGGAAAGGTCTTTCGGATTCTCCTGATGGCACAAGCCGGTATAGGTTTGTTTTCTTCCGTTCCCAGGTATCCATACATCCACACCAGAAACGAACGAAAAGCGGTTTTCCGCAAACATCTGGAGAGAGAGAACGAAAAATGATAAACCAATTAAAAGACCACTAACATCATTTTTTCTAAAAAAAAAAAAGAAATAACTTACCGATTCTCCGCTTGCTCTCCTCCGCAGAAACGGCGTCAGGGCAACGATCCATTGTGCGGCGCTCGATTTCTCCTCCCTGCCTTCTATAGGAGATAGCCAGGGAGGAGAAATTGAGCGGCGCACGACGGATCGTCGCCCTGTCGCCGTTTCTGAAGAGGAGCGCATGCGGAGAATCGGTAAGTTATTTCTTAATAAAGTCTTTGCGAATTTAAATGTGTTTTGGGTGTTTTTTTTTTCGTATGTAGAAACTATTTTTTTTTAAAATTGTTTTTATGTTACTGGTCCTTTAAGGGCGGCGCAGAAAGGACTGTACCAGCGGCATAACTAGATGTTACTGGGCTACAAAGCAAATTAGTTTTAGGGCCCCCAACATGACCTGAGGTTGTCCTTTTTTATCAATAAAATGGTTTGTTAATTAGGGCTTCACGGGCCCCTATACTCCCTGCAGCCGCAGGGTCTGCTTCCTCTACAGTTACACCACTGGACTGTACCTTTAAAAAGTCACCTTGTTCTATTAGTGAAAGTTTCAGCCAAATCCTCACTAGCACCACCCACCTGGTTCACTTGACACTCCCACCATACACAGACTTGGATGAGGGAGGAGCTAAGGGAGCCCCAATAAAGAAATATTTTTTTTTAAATATAACAATCCTTTTCAGCATTACTGAGTACAGGATGATGGGGATATAAAAAAAAGGCTATATGTTCCCTTTAAAGAGGCAGTTCACAATTAAATTCCTATTTTGTATGATATGGACAACTGAGACAATTTGCAGTTGGTCTCCTTTTTTTAATTTCTGTGGTTTCTGTATGTACCCGGGGGAGGAGCTCCTATTAGCCCCGACACAAACAGCTTTCAATCTAATACATTGTGAATCTATACATATAAAAGCACCTCATATAAGCTCTGTGCTTGGGGAGCCTCTTCATCTTGTGGTTGATGATCTTGAATCCTGTGTCTATCCTATCATAGTCCACAACCTGTCGGAGGAATGTGGAGTGGGCGGTAATGCAGCGAGTCCCACAGGGAATGAGATCTCGGATCTTCTCCACCGACGCGCAACACAAGTTCTCCGTCTGGGTGTCGATGGGAACACAGTTTCCACACTTGCACCAATCCACATTCTCACTCCTTTCACTCGCTTCTTCTGCGTCACCATCTATACTGCTGTCTGTATTCTCTTCCTCATCCTCTTCCTCCTCATCCTCCCCTTCCTCCATCTCCTCCTCATCATCATCACTGAACTGACTAGCTGGGCTCTCCGTCCCGCTCATTGTTTGTCTTACAGGATTAAAGGGGAAGCAATCAGAAGCAGCAGCGACCGCTGGCCTTTTCCTTAGGCGCTCAAGTAAATCCATCAGCTGTGAGTTAAATAATGACATATCAGATCTTACAATCATTAGTTCAAACACATTGAAGAATATTAACCTTTAATACCTTATCATCAGAGTCAGATGAAGGTCTCCCATCAATGTCACTTGCTGCCCCCTCCGATATATTTCCTTGTGGGGGGAAAAGAATAAGCATTTCAGCACATTATATCCATTGACACAAGCAGTGAGACCCCTAAACTCCAGTGTTACTGACCCTCAGACACAAGCAGTGAGACCCCTAAACTCCAGTGTTACTGACCCACAGACACAAGCAGTGAGACCCCTAAACTCCAGTGTTACTGACCCACAGACACAAGCAGTGAGACCCCTAAACTCCAGTGTTACTGAGCCACAGACACAAGCAGTGAGACCCCTAAACTACAGTGTTACTGACCCACAGACACAAGCAGCGAGACCCCTAAACTCCAGTGTTACTGACCCACAGACACAAGCAGTGAGACCCCTAAACTCCAGTGTTACTGACCCACAGACACAAGCAGTGAGACCCCTAAACTCCAGTGTTACTGACCCACAGACACAAGCAGTGAGACCCCTAAACTCCAGTGTTACTGACCCACAGACACAAGCAGTGAGACCCCTAAACTCCAGTGTTACTGACCCACAGACACAAGCAGTGAGACCCCTAAACTCCAGTGTTACTGACCCACAGACACAAGCAGTGAGACCCCTAAACTCCAGTGTTACTGACCCACAGACACAAGCAGTGAGACCCCTAAACTCCAGTGTTACTGACCCACAGACACAAGCAGTGAGACCCCTAAACGCCAGTGTTACTGACCCACAGACACAAGCAGTGAGACCCCTAAACTCCAGTGTTACTGACCCACAGACACAAGCAGCGAGACCCCTAAACTCCAGTGTTACTGACCCACAGACACAAGCAGTGAGACCCCCAAACTCCCCGATAGGATCCCTGGCTACTTACCATCATCATGGAGTGAAAATGCTGAAGTATCAATTGGGTTCTGGTAATAACTAGGGTCCAGTTCTTCCTCCTTTATAACAACCTGTGTTATTTCTGATTCAGTCACCATGAGATCTGTGTAATAAGGGACAGTTGTGTAACTTAAACCTCAGAATGAAGTAGTGACATTGGATATATTGGCAATAACATGATGAGATAAATGTGAATATCCTTCACCTAATTCCTTATTGATGGTTTAGTGGTGAGTTTATATTAACAACCCTAGAATCCAAACCATAGGCAGGACATCTGACTAATCACTTTGCTATTGTTTTACTCTCCTGCCCCACATTCACATCTTATTACTCTTATTTACATGCAGTATATACCACTCTGTATATATATATATATATATACACTTATCCTTGTCCTCATCATCCCTTTAAGTTCCTCCACCCTCAATAAAACTCACAGACCTCCTGCATTGGAGGTGTCTTTACTTTTGCACATGTATCTCTCTCTGGATAAACCTTATAGACTCTCCTGTCTGTATTTATATCTCTTTCTGCCCCACTCTTCTTTCTCTGCCATATTTACCCTCCTCCACTCATACTCTCCTCTTTAATTACACTAAGCTCCAATCTTAACACTTCCCCACTAACCACTCAGTAACTGCTCTATGTTTTTACAAACATTTCTATGAAAGCTAATATTAAAATAAAGTACAGGTATGGGACCTGTTATCCAGAATGCTCGGGACCTGTGGTTTTCCAGATAACGGATCTTTCCGTAATTTGGATCTTCATACATTAAGTCTACTAGAAAATCATATAAATATTAAATAAACCCAATAGGCTGGTTTTGCTTCCAATAAGGATTAATTATATCTTAGTTGGGATCAAGTACAAGCGACTGTTTTATTATTACACAGAAAAAGGAAATTATTTTTAAACATTTGGATTATTTCATTATAATGGAGTCTATGGGAGGGATGTCAGGGATGTAAAACCCAGGAAGGAACATTAACCAATTAGAGGAAGGATGGGCGGAGTTTGTACAATCAGCCAATAACAATCTATACAAATTCACCGCTATTAGCTCTATGTTAGAGACACTGTGTATACATACAAAAGTGCATAATACATAACATAGTGCACTTTTGTATACACAGGGTCTAATTAAGGTATATCTCTAACATAGAGCCACTGGAGGTGAATTTGTATAGATTGTTATCGGTTGATTGTATAAACTCCGCCCCTCCTTCCTCTATTTGGTTAATTTTCCTTTAAATACTTTTGGTGTGTTTGTATGAACTTAGCCTATGATTATGTGTGCCTTGGTGACACGAAACGCGTAAGGCTTTCTGCTTTTTAAACAATGTAAAATAAAAACTTTTTTACTATTTGAACTTTTTGGGCTCCTGAATTCTACTCCTTGGTTGTCCACCATGATGACTTTTGAGTGAACTACTCTCCCTATGCTGAAGGTCTGGGGCATGAGCACCTGGACCCATTGAGAAAGCGCTAAGCTTATATACACTTGAAATCCCTGGATTGATCAGCTTCTAGCAGTTCCATTTACCTATATAAAACCCAGGGTTGGGCATAGGGAGGACACCAGGGTCGGACTGGGGGGCCCAGGGCCCACTGGGACTGCTGTCCAGGGCCCCCCTCTGGCCTCCATACTCGACGGCGTGCATGTGCGCATGGAGCCAAGCAGCGTACTTCAGTGCATGGAGCTGCGCGGCTTTGCAAATTGTTTTTTTTTATTTCAAGCCCAGGAGATCCAGAGAGGGAGTCTGGCTTGGTGGCGGCCCATGAGGGCCAGGGCCCACCGGGTTTTTTCCCAGTGTCCCGCCAGGCCAGTCCGACCCTGGAGCACACACTATTCAGTAGCAGTGGCCCATTCTGTAGCATTAGTTTAAGGCTGGGAATGCTTACTGGCTGCAATATTATAAATAAAGACCAATAATGCCGTGTTCCATGCGCATGTTATTGTCCCTGGGGAAATAAACACACGGCAGGGGCATAGGACATACCTCTTGGTATTCTGCATAATTATTTTATCAGATATTACAAAAGGGGGAGTCTCTATACTCCAGGCCAGTGTTATAGGAAGAATCCTTGGCTACTTACCCCCATCAGTATATTGTGGATCCTCATTCTCCATCTTTATTTGTGCTTCAGTGTCTGGGAAACCTGTCAAGAGTTATAAGATATACAGTCCCTGAATTAAACAGCAGATATTTAAGCTGATGTTACATTGACCAGTTATGGATGAGGAAAAACAATAACGGTGTTCTGCCTCCACTTACTGAGTGTAACTGAGTGTAACAGGGAGGCCCCCCATGTACCAAACATATTGCTTAGTCATGTCCACAATCACTTTACTGTTTTGCAAGTAGGGTCGTCATCTGGCCGCTATTTTACTAGCCTGGCCGGTAACAATTATGGTTCATTCCAATGTTATTAATAGGGAAAAAATATAAATATATAGGAAGGTCACTGATCCCAATGTTATTAATAGGGAATAAAGATAAATATATAGGAAGGTCAGTGATCCCAATGTTATTAATAGGGAATAAAGATAAATATATAGGAAGGTCAGTGATCCCAATGTTATTAATAGGGAATAAAGATAAATATATAGGAAGGTCACTGATCCCAATGTTATTAATAGGGAATAAAGATAAATATATAGGAAGGTCAGTGATCCCAATGTTATTAATAGGGAATAAAGATAAATATATAGGAAGGTCAGTGATCCCAATGTTATTAATAGGGAATAAAGATAAATATATAGGAAGGTCAGTGATCCCAATGTTATTAATAAGGAATAAAGATAAATATATAGGAAGGTCAGTGATCCTAATGTTATTAATAGGGAATAAAGATAAATATACAGGAAGGTCAGTGATCCCAATGTTATTAATAGGGAATAAAGATAAATATATAGGAAGGTCAGTGATCCCAATGTTATTAATAGGGAATAAAGATAAATATACAGGAAGGTCAGTGATCCCAATGTTATTAATAGGGAATAAAGATAAATATATAGGAAGGTCAGTGATCCCAATGTTATTAATAGGGAATAAAGATAAATATATAGGAAGGTCAGTGATCCTAATGTTATTAATAGGGAATAAAGATAAATATACAGGAAGGTCAGTGATCCCAATGTTATTAATAGGGAATAAAATTAAATATATAGGAAGGCCGGTATTTTTTTCCAGAAAAGGTGTCAACCCTTCTGGGCAGGGATCGAGAGGGGTCGGGGAGGGGTGAGGTGGCAACCCTAGTTGGTGAGGGGCGGGACATATCACTTCTGTCCTTCTCACCTTATTGTGGGACAGTTGAGGATCTGTATGTGACTAGTCCATACCGGTGCTACTGGCCCAGTAGTTGTTTAGTAGTTGTATCCTTCCCCAACTTTACAGATACAGCTGCTTGTAGTGGTTACGTTCCCTGTAAATCGGGATTATATTGGCATCTTTGTGTCCATGCAGGTCATGGGTCACTATTTAAAGGGAATTTATTTTATGTGCAATACTTGTTCTTGACAATATGTCCCCATTTTTATGGAATTTACAGGAATAATAACCTATACAGCCAATATTACACAACATCCAAACTCTTTCTTTCTTGGATATTAAGAAGGCACATTGTGTTGAGAACGGCTATTTGCTGTTGCATTTCACTCTCTGACAATATTCAAATAGAAGGAAAGTGCTTTACAAAGTTGAATTGTCAACTCCTTTAATGAAATTGTCCCCCAAAACTTTGTGTTACACCAGCCAATAGTTGCAATTAAGTAATTTGAGAGTTTTACAGTCCTTTAGAGCCCAGATTAAAAACAGGCTACATATTAGATTTATCACTGAATAGATGATAAAACTGTATAATAATTTATAATACAGTAACAGTTCCTTACAGATGATCTATATTCCCCTTCAGCTCTCTCCTGTTTGTTGTTATTAGGTGGGAACATGAAGGCTGAGCACAGTTCTGAACTGCCCAAACCAGAGACTGACTGGGAGTCCGGCACAAGATCTGGCGATTGCTTAACAAGCTCTGATGGATCAGGTTTTATCTGCAGTAAAGCCGGAGAAACCTCCACTATGAATAGTGACCCGTGTGGATTACAGAAGAGAACGGACACAGGGGACAAACCTTTTACCTGTACAGAATGTGGGAAAACTTTTACTCTAAAGTCAAGCCTTCAAAAACATTCATACCAGAGAGAAATATTTTACCGGTACTGAATACGGGAAGAATTTTGCATGTATGGAGACAGGTGGCCAAGATGGACCTGGAACTTTATATTCTTATTTTATTATATTTTAAGATTAGATTATTCCCATTTATAATAGTTGCCCTTTTACTCTTAGCCTTATGGGTTGGGAGGTTGGAGGATATAACATAACAACTCTACCCCAGTGTTCCTTGGCCTTTTTTTATTGGGGGCCCCCGATTGTTCTGGAATCAGCTTTAGTGTTTGGGAATTAATTGTGTGACTCATTTTAATTGCTTGTAAAAATGACTTTATAAAGGGGTGAAGCAGATGCACTGAAACTGCGACCAGGGACCCCACTTGGATTTATTGTCTATAAAAGATTAACATTTTGTAGTGAAACCATGAGGAGGAGGAGGAGCTGAGAGGAAGGAGTCATTCTGTGCAATTACTGATAACAGGGGCTTCTGGGTACAGACAGAGATGCACAGATATTATACTGGGATTCACACAATGACTACTGGGGCAAATGGGCAAGAGATCCCCCAAATGCAAGTGGTTCCTGATATTCCTAATGGGCTGAGGGAAAGGAATACGGCAGGAGAGTTGCTAAACACGCAACGTTCTTTGCCACAGGTTTCCATGTTTCTCTCTTGGTTCTTTATTAAAAACCATTGAATATAAAGTGATTTCTCTTTTGTTTTGTCTTTGGCTTCTATATTGGAGTTTAGCTGCCATTCTTCCCTGCCTGACTTCTCCAACCTCCATTTTCACCCAGGAGGTATATAAACATGATGACAGAATTCTTTTGTGATTTAAAATGTTATTCCTGAACCAACAAATGTATTTTTTAGTTGTAATATTGGGGTGTAGGAGACGTCTCAGTGCATTGTGCCTGATCATGAGCTTCCAGAAAGAGCCAGCACTTCATAATGGAACTGCTTTCAGATAAGCTACTGTTTCTTCTGCTCAATGGAACTGAAGGAATCACAGTGGCACTTGGATTTACACTTGGAGTCACATGATATATTTTGTAGTAAAGTGATGGTTCTTGGAGCAACTAAACTTTCACATGACATATGTATTCCATAGTTTTCGGTGAACCAACATGTAGAGGGCAAAAAAGTAGGGTCGTGGCTATATTAATCCGTTCCATGTGAACAATGAACCTCAAGCATGGGGGGTACCAGAGTTGTTCCCAATAGGAAGAATATTTTGTAGGGCTCCAGCTGGTGGGCCCTTGATATCAAGATCTCTGGTGGGTTCTTGGTGTCCCAGTCCAGCACATAGGTATGTAACAACTATATACTATTTCTAGCATTCATAGCAGAGGCTCTAACCCCCCTGTATAGTCTGAACTACAACTCCCAGCATCCCACTCCACAGATGTTTCAATATTGGGAGCTGGAGGGCCCCAAAATGAAAGGTCCTCACCTTGAGCAACTAACCTTTTCTATTTGGACAAAAAGGTGGAATGTTTAGAAGATAAAACCCATTTCTATACTGCTTTGTATATTAGAGCCAATTGCTCGGTGGGGGGTGCAGGTCTCAACACTGCTCCACAATGTTTTCCTTCTTCCTTACTACACTGTCCATGTGTATAATATATTCTTAAAGGGATACTGTCATGGAAAATATTTTTTAATGCATCAGTTAATAGTGCTGCTCCAGCAGAATTCTGCACTGAAATCTGTTTCTCAAAAGAGAACAGATATTTTTGATATTTAATTTTGAAATCTGACATGGGGCTAGAAATATTATCAGTTTCCCAGCTGCCCCAGTCATGTGACTCTGATAAACTTCAGTCACTCTTTACTGCTGTACTGCAAGTTGGAGTGATATCACTACCCCCAGCAGCCTAACAACAGAACAATGGGAAGGTAACCAGATAGTAGCTCCCTAACACAAGATAACAGCTGCCTGGTAGATCTAAGAACAACACTCAATAGTAAAATCCAGGTCCCACTGAGACACATTCAGTTACATTGAGTAGGAGAAACAACAGGCTGCCAGAAAGCAGTTCCATCCTAAAGTGCTGGTTCTTTCTGAAAGCACATGACCAGGCAAAATGACCTGAGATGCACCTACACACCAATATTACAACTAAATACACTTGCTGCTTCAGGAATGACATTTTATATTGTACAGTGAATTATTTGCCGTGTAAACAGTGTCATTTAGAAATAAAAACATCATAAAAATCATGACCGAATACCTTTAAACGTGTCTAGGTTTGGTTGTAGCTCTGCTTATAGGGTTAAGGAGGCCATACACGGGCAGATAATGCTGCTGATATCAGTAGTTTAGACCAATTTGACAGCTAATCTGCCCGTGTATGGGGGCTTCCGACGGGTCTTTCTGATCGATATCTGGACATGATATCGATCGGGAAGGTTTGATTTTCTCCCGACCGAACCGTCGGAGCCAATTCCGCTTGTCGTAATCCAATTGTTTGGCCATAGGGCCGGAAGTTCAAATTACCCCCCATATAACCCTGCCGTTAGTGGCATATCGGGAAAAAGATCGTGGCAATGTCGCAAAACGAGCGGATCTTATAGTGTATGGCCGCCTTAATTTAGTAGTGTGGCCCCAGGCTGTAACAAAGAGATTTCTAGGAGCTCACGGGGCCCAGACACATGTAATACTTGGTGTAAATGGGCAGAAGCCAAACCCATTGTTCATTCATAAACTAGAATTACCATTAAACAATTCCATTATATTCCAATAAAACACAGAAAGAATAAAAAGCCTGTTAAACTGATGCCCCACGCCCAGCTCTGTCTCTGCCATCTCCTCTGTGACTGTGCAAGGGTTAAACTCTTCTGCCATGTGAGGAGACTGGACAGGAAATGATGTCAGTTGAAGAACCGCCCCTCCCCTTTATTCATTTTCCTGTTTTGAATTTCCCGCTTGCTTGGCTGGTGGAGTTACCAGGATTCAGATTACAGTCTGCCCACCATCAACATGGCGGATGTCTGTGTACCAGCAACAACGCTGAACCTTTAGAGACCTTTTATTGGTTACTGGACTGAACTGAAGCAAGTTCATTGGCTAAAGGGCGGAGCTGCCTTCCCAGGGGGAGGAGTGAGAGATCTTTGTGCGTCTCTCTGTACCCAGACTTGATAGAGGGAAAGGCTGAACCTTCCTGTAACTACTTCCTGTTTCCTGTGTCCCTGGGCTGCTGGGAAATTGATTTTCCCTCCTCCTGCTGCTGCTGTAATGTCTGTGAGAGAGAAGTTCTCTCCTCAGTAACAGTGATTGTCAGACACTAGAGAGTTTGCTAAATACACAGTTCATAGGGCTTCTGAGGCACAATCCTGTGGTGATATTTGTTTGTTTAAATGCACTAATAGAATAGTTCTATGAAACAACAGGGAGACATTGTTTTGCTTTCCCACATCCCCTCATCCTAGTTAATGGCTGCAGCCTGTGTGTGTTTGCAGGCCGGAGCCTTCAGCCTGTGAGCCCATAGCCTAAGGCTACAAAATGTTATTGCTGCTTTTTATTCCTCCTCTTTCTATTCAGGCCTCTCCTATTCATATTCCAGTCTCTTATTCAAATCAATGCATGGTTGCTAGGGGAATTTGGACCCTAGCAACTAGATGGCTAAAATTGCAAACTGAGAGCTGCTGAATAAAAAGATAAATAACAGCAAAAACACGAATAATAAAAAATGAAAACCAAATGCAAATTGTCTCATAAAATCACTCTTAGTGATGTGTGGGCCGGCCTGATACCCACAAGACTCACGGGTTTACCTGCAGGTCAGGCAGGTTCAGCCCGACCTCGCGCTCTTCTTCGTGGGTGGTAGGCAGGTGCGGGTTGAGCTCTTCTCTTTCTTCTCCTGCTCTTCCCGACCCGCACATCACTACATGTTAGTATGATGTAGAGAGTGATATTCTGGTTTTCATTTTTTATTTGTGTTTTATTGAGTTATTTAGCTTTTTATTCAGCAGCTCTCCAGTGCAATTTCAGCAATCTGGTTGCTAGGGTCCAAATTCCCCTAGCAACCATGCAGTGCTTTACTTGAAATACAGGAATATGAATTGGAGAGGCCAGAATAGAAAGATGAGTAATAAAAAGCAATAACAATACATTTGTAGCCTTACAGAGCATTTGTTTTTTAATATGGGGTCAGTGACCCCCATTTGAAAGCTAAAAGGAGTCAGAAGAAAAAGGCAAATAGTCAAAAACTATACAAAAGAGAATATGAAGGCCAGTCTGAAAAGTTGCTTGAATTACTATCTATAACATACTAAAAGTTAACTTACAGGTGAACCTCCATTTAAAGTAGGATTTATTGAGGTTGATAATTGAGCCACATTGTTGGTTACTGGAGTTAAACTTTAGCTCAATATGTTGATATAAAAGTGACGGGCAATAAATGTCGTGTTTCAGTGCAACTCAATGTCAGTCTTCCAGGGATGATGATTTATTTATTGTAACAAAATGATAATTCAGTCCTTAGCTTTGGGCCAGTGGGAATTGAGACACACAACTGTGTTTATTGCTTGTTCTGCAGATAACCTGTACACACTGCTACAATCTAGTGACAATCAACACAATTTAACTTTTAGCCACTAAATGGCGTTCACTTCACAAGGTTTATAGGAGACATTCAGCAAAAGTGACCCCCCCCAATCTTGTAGGTGATAATGAATAATATATGTCTGCTTCACTCTAAGCTAACATTATATATAAATATGGTCCCTTTAATAAAGCTCCCGATACAATTGCTATAGTCCCGTGTCTGTGTTTCAGTTGAAGGGTGAACATGTTGCAACGGTCCCTGACAGAAGCACAGCAGGAGGGTAATAGCCAATGGCAACCCTGCAGTTCCCTATCAGCTATGCCTAGTTGCCTATTTGGCTTCTACAGTGCCGAGTGATTCTACAGCCCGGATGAAGAGGCAGCAGGCAGGGGGATAGATGGGCGTGCCTATCACTATTTGCTAGTGACCATTATGACATCACAATTGAACCACCATCATGACATCACAATTGAACCACCATTATGACATCACAATTGAACCACCTTTATGTAGCTGCACATTCTGTTGTTTCTGTTCAGTTTGGTGTTTTTTCAGTTCGAGGTGGTGGACGTGCCTTCAGCAGACAAGCACAAATTACAACAAAGAACAACTTTATTTCAATACCTACTACATTTCAATATTACAGGTAAGTGACTTCTCTAGCATTCCAATATAGCAATGGAGCCTCACGTCTATATCTGCACCAGCTCTAAATTCATGGGGGGATATTTATCCACCGTATTCCATAGACTCCATTTAATCAAATAATTCACCATTTTGAAAAATTTTTGATTCCATTAAGATATAATAATCTTATGGGAATCTTTTGGTATGTAATATAAATATTTTTTGGTAGGATCAAAATAAGGATCTGGATTGCGGAAAACCTCTTTATCTGGAAAAATTCGAGCATTCTGGATATCGGCCCATACTTTTTAATGATGGACAGATAATTATTTTCTTTTTTTTGTAATATTTCACGTTGCTTCTGCTCAAAGTAATGATCAATTGATTGGATAAATTCATTTTTTTTAAAAAACCCAAAATGGCTTTTGGTGGATGTGCCAGTGCTTTGCTATTAAAACCAGTCGTACTACTGGGTATCCTTCGAGATAGCACATTGATTCTATAACTCTGCTGTGAAAGTGACTATATGCATATTTTAATGTGGGAAATGGACAGTTTTTTATACTGTGATATCCTAAGTCTGCAGAGAGTAAAACATCACTCATTAAAATAGCCTAGAAAATGAGTAAAGCAACGGCATTTTAATACTTGCAGGTGTGACCTTAGTAAAGGGGGATGTGTTTACGTTCGAATTTATTACTACGGTCATTGCCTTTGCAAGGAGAGATCTGTCTACATTAAAAATTATATGATGTCCATAATGCGTCACTACACATGTTACTTATGCAACCACTGAGGACATCACAGTTGCATAAGTTATCCTGTTGCACATCCTCTGTTTTTGTTCAGTTTGTGCTTATTCAGCTGAAGTACAGGACTTGCCTAGCCTACAAGCAGAGACTAAACAAACAAAACACTTTTTTCATTAAACACCAAATTTGAGTTACGTAAGTGACTTCCGTTTCCAATGTGTGTTAGAGAATAGATAGGCAGGAATCAACATGTTTATACCTAGCTGGGTTGTGCGGTATTAAGCAGGATTACATAGACTATTATGCAGAAACTTTCTCATTATGTGGTTTCATTAGTACAGGTATGGGGACATGTTATCCAGAATGCTGGAACCTGGGGTTTTGCGGATAACTTAAATCTATTGTTAATTTGATCTGCATACGCATGTTACAGTATGGGATCTGTTATCCTGAACCCGTTATCAGAAAGCTTGTAAATTATGGAAATCCGCATTTCTGGATAATAGGTTCCGCATACCGTAACCATATAAACCGTAAATAAACCCAATAGGCTGGGGCTTTTGCCTCCACATAAGATATTATATCTAGTTTGGGATTCAAGTACAAGCTACTGTTTTTATATTTACACAGAAAAAGGAAAGCATTTGTTTAAAATGTGGATATTTGGATAAAATGGAGTCTATGGGTGATGCCTTTCGTATTGGAGCTCTTAGATATGGGTTTCATATACAGATCCTGCCAAATGATTTAAAATGCTGTTTTGGCTATCATAACCTTTTTCAGGATAGTGCTGTTAAAAATAGAAATAACAGTGAAAGTCAGGATTTTACGTCTCATTCTGTTATATGGCAGTTTTTACGTTATTTTGGTTTATTCTGTTGATTTTCCCATAGTGATAAATGATGCTATGTGACTTAACTACTATATATACAGGTATGGGACCTGTTATCCAGATGCCTTACGTCTACTAAGAAATAAGGAAAGATTAACTAAAGCCGAATAGGCTGGTTTGCTTCCAAAAGAGATTAATTATATCTTTAGTATGGGATCAAGACAAGCAATTATTTTATTTATTACACAGAAAAAGGAAAATTATTATTAAACTTTAGTTTATTTGATTAT